>NW_028230453.1:0-186682 GCF_043228905.1 Azolla caroliniana
GCTTCGATTCGCATGATTTGAACACTAAAATCCGATATCACACGAGCCAGTTATGAACATTTTAATTTACTCACGCGCTCTTCTCAACTCCCTCCTCTAATTTACTAATTTATTCATGTCTCGTGACCTGTGTTTCAAAATCTTGATTTTCTAATTCTATATTACAGCTAGTGTTGTTAGCTTCGATTCGCATGTTTGAACACAACAATCCGATATCACACGAGCCAGGTATGACAATTTTAATTTACTCACGCAATCTTCTCCACTCCCTCCTCAAATTTGGTAATTTCTTCATGTCTCTCGACCTGAGTTTCAAAATCTTGATTTTCTAATTCCATATCATAGCTAGTGTTGTTAGCTTCGATTCGCATGTTTGAACACAAAAATCGGATATCACACGAGCCAAGTATGACAATTTTGATTTACTCACGCGATCTTCTCAACTCCCTCCTCTAATTTACTAATTTCTTCATGTCTCTTGACCTGAGTTTCGAAATCTGGATTTTCTTATTCCATATCATAGCTAGTGTTGTTAGCTTCGATTCGCATGTTTGAACACAACAATCCCATATCACACGAGCCTGGTACGAACATTTTAATTTACTCACGCGCTCTTCTCAACTCCCTCCTCTAATTTGCTAATTTCTTCCTGTCTCTCGACCTGAGTTTCAAAATCTTGATTTTTTAATTCCATATCATAGCTAGTGTTGTTAGCTTCGATTCGCATGTTTGAACACAAAAATCGGATATCACACGAGCTAGGTAGGACAATTTTAATTTACTCACGCGATCTTCTCAACTCCCTCGTCTGATTTACTAATTTCTTCATGTCTATGGACCTGAGTTTCAAAATCTGGATTTTCTAATTCCATATCATAGCTAGTGTTGTTAGCTTCGATTCGCATCTTTGAACACTAAAATCCGATATCACACAAGCTAGGTATGACAATTTTAATTTACTCACCTGCTCTTCTCAACTCCCTCCTCAATTTTGCTAATTTCTTCCTGTCTCTCGACCTGAGTTTCAAAATCTTGATTTTTTAATTCCATATCATATCTAGTGTTGTTAGCTTCGATTCGCATGTTTGAACACAACAATCCCATATCACACGAGCCAGTTATGAACATTTTAATTTACTCACGCGCTCTTCTCAACTCCCTCCTCTAATTTACTAATTTATTCATGTCTCGTGACCTGTGTTTCAAAATCTTGATTTTCTAATTCTATATTACAGCTAGTGTTGTTAGCTTCGATTCGCATGTTTGAACACAACAATCCGATATCACACGAGCCAGGTATGACAATTTTAATTTACTCACGCAATCTTCTCCACTCCCTCCTCAAATTTGGTAATTTCTTCATGTCTCTCGACCTGAGTTTCAAAATCTTGATTTTCTAATTCCATCTCATAGCTAGTGTTGTTAGCTTCTATTCGCATGTTTGAACACAAAAATCGGATATCACACGAGCCAGGTATGACAATTTTAATTTACTCACGCAATCTTCTTCACTCCCTCCGCAAATTTGGTAATTTCTTCATGTCTCTCGACCTGAAGTTTCAAAATCTTGATTTTTTAATTCCATATCATAGCTAGTGTTCTTAGCTGCGATTCGCATGATTTGAACACTAAAATCCGATATCACACGAGCCAGGTAGGAACATTTGAATTTACTCACGCGCTCTTCTCAACTCCCTCCTCTAATTTGCTAATATCTTCATGTCTCTCGACCTGAGTGTCAAAATCTTGATATTTTAATTCCATATCATAGCTAGTGTTTTTAGCTTCGATTCGCATGTTTGAACACTAAAATCCGATATCACACGAGCCAGGTATGACAATTTTAATTTACTCACGCAATCTTCTCCACTCCCTCCTCAAATTTGGTAATTTCTTCATGTCTCTCGACCTGAGTTTCAAAATCTTGATTTTCTAATTCCATCTCATAGCTAGTGTTGTTAGCTTCTATTCGCATGTTTGAACACAAAAATCGGATATCACACGAGCCAGGTATGACAATTTTAATTTACTCACGCAATCTTCTTCACTCCCTCCGCAAATTTGGTAATTTCTTCATGTCTCTCGACCTGAAGTTTCAAAATCTTGATTTTTTAATTCCATATCATAGCTAGTGTTCTTAGCTGCGATTCGCATGATTTGAACACTAAAATCCGATATCACACGAGCCAGGTAGGAACATTTGAATTTACTCACGCGCTCTTCTCAACTCCCTCCTCTAATTTGCTAATATCTTCATGTCTCTCGACCTGAGTGTCAAAATCTTGATTTTTTAATTCAATATCATAGCTAGTGTTGTTATCTTCGATTCGCATGTTTGAACACTAAAATCCGATATCACACGAGCCAGGTATTACAATTTTAATTTACTCACTTACTCTTCTCAACTCCCTCCTCAAATTTGGTAATTTCTTCATGTCTCTCGACCTGAGTTTCAAAATCTTGATTTTTTAATTCCATATCATAGCTAGTGTTGTTAGCTTCGATTCGCATGTTTGAACACTAAAATCGGATATCACACGAGCCAGGTATGACAATTTTACTTTACTCACTTACTCTTCTCAACTCCCTCCTCAAATTTGGTAATTTCTTCATGTCTCTCGACCTGAGTTTCAAAATCTTGATTTTTTAATTCCATATTATAGCTAGTGTTGTTAGCTTCGATTCGCATGTTTGAACACTAAAATCAGATATCACACGAGCCAGGTATGACAACTTTAATTTACTCACGCGCTCTTCTCAACTCCCTCCTCAAATTTGGTAATTTCTTCATGTCTCTCGACCTGAGTATCAAAATCTTGATTTTTTAATTCCATATCATAGCTAGCGTTATTAGCTTTGATTCGCATGTTTGAACACTAAAATCCGATATCACACGAGCCAGGTATGACAATTTTAATTTACTCACGCGCTCTTCTCAACTCCCTCCTCTAATTTACTAATTTCTTCATGTCTCTCGACCTGAGTTTCAAAATCTTGATTTTTTAATTCCATATCATAGCTAGTGTTATTAGCTTCGATTCGCATGATTGGAACACTAAAATTGGATATCACACGAGCCAGTCATGAACATTTTAATTTACTCACACGCTCTTCTCAACTCCCTCCTCTAATTTACTAATTTCTTCATGTCTCTCGACCTGAGTTTCAAAATCTTGATTTTTTAATTCCATATCATAGCTAGTGTTATTAGCTTCGATTCACATGATTGGAACACTAAAATCGGATATCACACGAGCCAGTCATGAACATTTTAATTTACTCACACGCTCTTCTCAACTCCCTCCTCTAATTTACTAATTTTTTCATGTCTCGCGACCTAAGATTAAAAATCTTGATTTTTTAATTCCGATATCACACGAGCCAGGTATGACAATGTTAATTTACTCACTTGCTCTTCTCCACTCCCTCCTCTAATTTACTACTTTCTTCATGACTCTCGACCTGAGTTTCAAAATATTGATTTTCTAATTCCATTTTATAGCTAGTGTTAATTTACTGACTTGCTCTTCTAAACTCCCTCCTCAAATTTGCTAATTTCTTCATGGCTCTCGACCTGATATTCCAAATCTTGATTTTTTAATTCCATATCATAGCTAGTGTTGTTAGCACGATTGGCATGATTGGAACACTAAAATCGGATATCACACGAGCCAGTTATGAACATTTCATCATGTCTCTCGACCTGAGTTTCGAAATCGTGACTTGCTCTTCTCAACTCCCTCCTCAAATTTGCTAATTTCTTCATGTCTCTCGACCTGATATTCCAAATCTTGATTTTTTAATTCCATATCATAGCTAGTGTTGTTAGCTCGATTGGCATGATTGGAACACTAAAATCGGATATCACACGAGCCAGTTATGAACATTTCATCATGTCTCTCGACCTGAGTTTCGAAATCGTGATTTTCTAATTCCATATCATAGCTAGTGTTGTTATCTTCGATTCGCATATTTGAACACAACAATCCGATATCACACAAGCCAGGTATGACAATTTTAATTTACTCACTTGCTCTTCTCAACTCCCTCCTCTAATTTACTAATTTTTCATGTCTCTCGACCTGAGTTTCAAAATCCTAAGTTTTTAATTCCATATCATAGCTAGTGTTCTTAGCTTCGATTGTCATGTTTGAACACTAAAATCCGATATCACACAAACCAGGTATGATCATTTTAATTTACTCACTTGCTCTTCCTAACTCCCTCCTCTAATTTACTAATTTCTTCATGTCTCTCGACCTGAGTTTCAAAATCTTGATTTTTTAATTCCATATCATAGCTAGTGTTGTTATCTTCGATTCGCATGTTTGAACACTAAAATCCGATATCACACGAGCCAGGTATGACAACTTTAATTTACTCACGCGCTCTTCTCAACTCCCTCCTCAAATTTGGTAATTTCTTCATGTCTCTCGACCTGAGTTTCAAAATATTGATTTTCTAATTCCATATCATAGCTAGTGTTGTTAGCTTCGATTCGCATGTTTGAATACTAAAATCCGATATCACACGAGCCAGGTATGACAACTTTAATTTACTCACGCGCTCTTCTCAACTCCCTCCTCTAATTTACTAATTTCTTCATGTCTCTCGACCTGAGTTTCAAAATCTTGATTTTTTAATTCCATATCATAGCTAGTGTTATTAGCTTCGATTCGCATGATTGGAACACTAAAATCGGATATCACACGAGCCAGTCATGAACATTTTAATTTACTCACGCGCTCTTCTCAACTCCCTCCTCTAATTTACTAATTTTTTAATGTCTCGCGACCTAAGTTTCAAAATCTTGATTTTTTAATTCCATATTATAGCTAGTGTTGTTAGCTTCGATTCGCATGATGGAACACTAAAATCGAATATCACACGAGCAAGGTATGAACATTTTAATTTACGCACCTGCTCTTCTCAACTCCCTCCTCAAATTTGGTAATTTCTTCATGTCTCTCGACCTGAGTTTCAAAATCTTGATTTTTTAATTCAATATCATAGCTAGTGTTGTTATCTTCGATTCGCATGTTTGAACACTAAAATCCGATATCACACGAGCCAGGTATTACAATTTTAATTTACTCACTTACTCTTCTCAACTCCCTCCTCAAATTTGGTAATTTCTTCATGTCTCTCGACCTGAGTTTCAAAATCTTGATTTTTTAATTCCATATCATAGCTAGTGTTGTTAGCTTCGATTCGCATGTTTGAACACTAAAATCGGATATCACACGAGCCAGGTATGACAATTTTACTTTACTCACTTACTCTTCTCAACTCCCTCCTCAAATTTGGTAATTTCTTCATGTCTCTAGACCTGAGTTTCAAAATCTTGATTTTTTATTTCCATATTATAGCTAGTGTTGTTAGTTTCGATTCGCATGTTTGAACACTAAAATCAGATATCACACGAGCCAGGTATGACAAGTTTAATTTACTCACGCGCTCTTCTCAACTCCCTCCTCAAATTTGGTAATTTCTTCATGTCTCTCGACCTGAGTTTCGAAATCGTGATTTTCTAATTCCATATCATAGCTAGTGTTGTTATCTTCGATTCGCATATTTGAACACAACAATCCGATATCACACAAGCCAGGTATGACAATTTTAATTTACTCACTTGCTCTTCTCAACTCCCTCCTCTAATTTACTAATTTTTCATGTCTCTCGACCTGAGTTTCAAAATCCTAAGTTTTTAATTCCATATCATAGCTAGTGTTCTTAGCTTCGATTGTCATGTTTGAACACTAAAATCCGATATCACACAAACCAGGTATGATCATTTTAATTTACTCACTTGCTCTTCCTAACTCCCTCCTCTAATTTACTAATTTCTTCATGTCTCTCGACCTGAGTTTCAAAATCTTGATTTTTTAATTCCATATCATAGCTAGTGTTGTTATCTTCGATTCGCATGTTTGAACACTAAAATCCGATATCACACGAGCCAGGTATGACAACTTTAATTTACTCACGCGCTCTTCTCAACTCCCTCCTCAAATTTGGTAATTTCTTCATGTCTCTCGACCTGAGTTTCAAAATATTGATTTTCTAATTCCATATCATAGCTAGTGTTGTTAGCTTCGATTCGCATGTTTGAATACTAAAATCCGATATCACACGAGCCAGGTATGACAACTTTAATTTACTCACGCGCTCTTCTCAACTCCCTCCTCTAATTTACTAATTTCTTCATGTCTCTCGACCTGAGTTTCAAAATCTTGATTTTTTAATTCCATATCATAGCTAGTGTTATTAGCTTCGATTCGCATGATTGGAACACTAAAATCGGATATCACACGAGCCAGTCATGAACATTTTAATTTACTCACGCGCTCTTCTCAACTCCCTCCTCTAATTTACTAATTTTTTAATGTCTCGCGACCTAAGTTTCAAAATCTTGATTTTTTAATTCCATATTATAGCTAGTGTTGTTAGCTTCGATTCGCATGATGGAACACTAAAATCGAATATCACACGAGCAAGGTATGAACATTTTAATTTACGCACCTGCTCTTCTCAACTCCCTCCTCAAATTTGGTAATTTCTTCATGTCTCTCGACCTGAGTTTCAAAATCTTGATTTTTTAATTCAATATCATAGCTAGTGTTGTTATCTTCGATTCGCATGTTTGAACACTAAAATCCGATATCACACGAGCCAGGTATTACAATTTTAATTTACTCACTTACTCTTCTCAACTCCCTCCTCAAATTTGGTAATTTCTTCATGTCTCTCGACCTGAGTTTCAAAATCTTGATTTTTTAATTCCATATCATAGCTAGTGTTGTTAGCTTCGATTCGCATGTTTGAACACTAAAATCGGATATCACACGAGCCAGGTATGACAATTTTACTTTACTCACTTACTCTTCTCAACTCCCTCCTCAAATTTGGTAATTTCTTCATGTCTCTAGACCTGAGTTTCAAAATCTTGATTTTTTATTTCCATATTATAGCTAGTGTTGTTAGTTTCGATTCGCATGTTTGAACACTAAAATCAGATATCACACGAGCCAGGTATGACAAGTTTAATTTACTCACGCGCTCTTCTCAACTCCCTCCTCAAATTTGGTAATTTCTTCATGTCTCTCGACCTGAGTTTCGAAATCGTGATTTTCTAATTCCATATCATAGCTAGTGTTGTTATCTTCGATTCGCATATTTGAACACAACAATCCGATATCACACAAGCCAGGTATGACAATTTTAATTTACTCACTTGCTCTTCTCAACTCCCTCCTCTAATTTACTAATTTTTCATGTCTCTCGACCTGAGTTTCAAAATCCTAAGTTTTTAATTCCATATCATAGCTAGTGTTCTTAGCTTCGATTGTCATGTTTGAACACTAAAATCCGATATCACACAAACCAGGTATGATCATTTTAATTTACTCACTTGCTCTTCCTAACTCCCTCCTCTAATTTACTAATTTCTTCATGTCTCTCGACCTGAGTTTCAAAATCTTGATTTTTTAATTCCATATCATAGCTAGTGTTGTTATCTTCGATTCGCATGTTTGAACACTAAAATCCGATATCACACGAGCCAGGTATGACAACTTTAATTTACTCACGCGCTCTTCTCAACTCCCTCCTCAAATTTGGTAATTTCTTCATGTCTCTCGACCTGAGTTTCAAAATATTGATTTTCTAATTCCATATCATAGCTAGTGTTGTTAGCTTCGATTCGCATGTTTGAATACTAAAATCCGATATCACACGAGCCAGGTATGACAACTTTAATTTACTCACGCGCTCTTCTCAACTCCCTCCTCTAATTTACTAATTTCTTCATGTCTCTCGACCTGAGTTTCAAAATCTTGATTTTTTAATTCCATATCATAGCTAGTGTTATTAGCTTCGATTCGCATGATTGGAACACTAAAATCGGATATCACACGAGCCAGTCATGAACATTTTAATTTACTCACGCGCTCTTCTCAACTCCCTCCTCTAATTTACTAATTTTTTAATGTCTCGCGACCTAAGTTTCAAAATCTTGATTTTTTAATTCCATATTATAGCTAGTGTTGTTAGCTTCGATTCGCATGATGGAACACTAAAATCGAATATCACACGAGCAAGGTATGAACATTTTAATTTACGCACCTGCTCTTCTCAACTCCCTCCTCAAATTTGGTAATTTCTTCATGTCTCTCGACCTGAGTTTCAAAATCTTGATTTTTTAATTCAATATCATAGCTAGTGTTGTTATCTTCGATTCGCATGTTTGAACACTAAAATCCGATATCACACGAGCCAGGTATTACAATTTTAATTTACTCACTTACTCTTCTCAACTCCCTCCTCAAATTTGGTAATTTCTTCATGTCTCTCGACCTGAGTTTCAAAATCTTGATTTTTTAATTCCATATCATAGCTAGTGTTGTTAGCTTCGATTCGCATGTTTGAACACTAAAATCGGATATCACACGAGCCAGGTATGACAATTTTACTTTACTCACTTACTCTTCTCAACTCCCTCCTCAAATTTGGTAATTTCTTCATGTCTCTAGACCTGAGTTTCAAAATCTTGATTTTTTATTTCCATATTATAGCTAGTGTTGTTAGTTTCGATTCGCATGTTTGAACACTAAAATCAGATATCACACGAGCCAGGTATGACAAGTTTAATTTACTCACGCGCTCTTCTCAACTCCCTCCTCAAATTTGGTAATTTCTTCATGTCTCTCGACCTGAGTTTCAAAATCTTGATTTTTTAATTCCATATCATAGCTAGTGTTGTTAGCTTCGATTCGCATGTTTGAACACTAAAATCGGATATCACACGAGCCAGGTATGACAATTTTACTTTACTCACTTACTCTTCTCAACTCCCTCCTCAAATTTGGTAATTTCTTCATGTCTCTTGACCTGAGTTTCAAAATCTTGATTTTTTAATTCCATATTATAGCTAGTGTTGTTAGCTTCGATTCGCATGTTTGAACACTAAAATCGGATATCACACGAGCCAGGTATGACAAGTTTAATTTACTCACGCGCTCTTCTCAACTCCCTCCTCAAATTTGGTAATTTCTTCATGTCTCTCGACCTGAGTATCAAAATCTTGATTTTTTAATTCCATATCATAGCTAGCGTTATTAGCTTCGATTCGCATGTTTGAACACTAAAATCCGATATCACACGAGCCAGGTATGACAATTTTAATTTACTCACGCGCTCTTCTCAACTCCCTCCTCTAATTTACCAATTTCTTCATGTCTCTCGACCGGAGTTTTAAAATCTTGATTTTTTAATTCTATATTATAGCTAGTGTTGTTAGATTCGATTCGCATGATGGAACACTAAAATCGAATATCACACGAGCAAGCTATGAACATTTTAATTTACGCACCTGCTCTTCTCAACTCCCTCCTCAAATTTGGTAATTTCTTCATGTCTCTCGACCTGAGTTTCAAAATCTTGATTTTTTAATTCAATATCATAGCTAGTGTTGTTATCTTCGATTCGCATGTTTGAACACTAAAATCCGATATCACACGAGCCAGGTATGACAATTTTAATTTACTCACTTACTCTTCTCAACTCCCTCCTCAAATTTGGTAATTTCTTCATTTCTCTCGACCTGAGTTTCAAAATCTTGATTTTTTAATTCCATATCATAGCTAGTGTTGTTAGCTTCGATTCGCATGTTTGAACACTAAAATCGGATATCACACGAGCCAGGTATGACAATTTTACTTTACTCACTTACTCTTCTCAACTCCCTCCTCAAATTTGGTAATTTCTTCATGTCTCTCGACCTGAGTTTCAAAATCTTGATTTTTTAATTCCATATTATAGCTAGTGTTGTTAGCTTCGATTCGCATGTTTGAACACTAAAATCAGATATCACACGAGCCAGGTATGACAACTTTAATTTACTCACGCGCTCTTCTCAACTCCCTCCTCAAATTTGGTAATTTCTTCATGTCTCTCGAACTGAGTATCAAAATCTTGATTTTTTAATTCCATATCATAGCTAGCGTTATTAGCTTTGATTCGCATGTTTGAACACTAAAATCCGATATCACACGAGCCAGGTATGACAATTTTAATTTACTCACGCGCTCTTCTCAACTCCCTCCTCTAATTTACTAATTTCTTCATGTCTCTCGACCTGAGTTTCAAAATCTTGATTTTTTAATTCCATATCATAGCTAGTGTTATTAGCTTCGATTCGCATGATTGGAACACTAAAATTGGATATCACACGAGCCAGTCATGAACATTTTAATTTACTCACACGCTCTTCTCAACTCCCTCCTCTAATTTACTAATTTCTTCATGTCTCTCGACCTGAGTTTCAAAATCTTGATTTTTTAATTCCATATCATAGCTAGTGTTATTAGCTTCGATTCACATGATTGGAACACTAAAATCGGATATCACACGAGCCAGTCATGAACATTTTAATTTACTCACACGCTCTTCTCAACTCCCTCCTCTAATTTACTATTTTTTTCATGTCTCGCGACCTAAGATTAAAAATCTTGATTTTTTAATTCCGATATCACACGAGCCAGGTATGACAATGTTAATTTACTCACTTGCTCTTCTCCACTCCCTCCTCTAATTTACTACTTTCTTCATGTCTCTCGACCTGAGTTTCAAAATATTGATTTTCTAATTCCATTTTATAGCTAGTGTTAATTTACTGACTTGCTCTTCTAAACTCCCTCCTCAAATTTGCTAATTTCTTCATGGCTCTCGACCTGATATTCCAAATCTTGATTTTTTAATTCCATATCATAGCTAGTGTTGTTAGCACGATTGGCATGATTGGAACACTAAAATCGGATATCACACGAGCCAGTTATGAACATTTCATCATGTCTCTCGACCTGAGTTTCGAAATCGTGACTTGCTCTTCTCAACTCCCTCCTCAAATTTGGTAATTTCTTCATGTCTCTCGACCTGAGTATCAAAATCTTGATTTTTTAATTCCATATCATAGCTAGCGTTATTAGCTTCGATTCGCATGTTTGAACACTAAAATCCGATATCACACGAGCCAGGTATGACAATTTTAATTTACTCACGCGCTCTTCTCAACTCCCTCCTCTAATTTACCAATTTCTTCATGTCTCTCGACCGGAGTTTTAAAATCTTGATTTTTTAATTCTATATTATAGCTAGTGTTGTTAGATTCGATTCGCATGATGGAACACTAAAATCGAATATCACACGAGCAAGCTATGAACATTTTAATTTACGCACCTGCTCTTCTCAACTCCCTCCTCAAATTTGGTAATTTCTTCATGTCTCTCGACCTGAGTTTCAAAATCTTGATTTTTTAATTCAATATCATAGCTAGTGTTGTTATCTTCGATTCGCATGTTTGAACACTAAAATCCGATATCACACGAGCCAGGTATGACAATTTTAATTTACTCACTTACTCTTCTCAACTCCCTCCTCAAATTTGGTAATTTCTTCATTTCTCTCGACCTGAGTTTCAAAATCTTGATTTTTTAATTCCATATCATAGCTAGTGTTGTTAGCTTCGATTCGCATGTTTGAACACTAAAATCGGATATCACACGAGCCAGGTATGACAATTTTACTTTACTCACTTACTCTTCTCAACTCCCTCCTCAAATTTGGTAATTTCTTCATGTCTCTCGACCTGAGTTTCAAAATCTTGATTTTTTAATTCCATATTATAGCTAGTGTTGTTAGCTTCGATTCGCATGTTTGAACACTAAAATCAGATATCACACGAGCCAGGTATGACAACTTTAATTTACTCACGCGCTCTTCTCAACTCCCTCCTCAAATTTGGTAATTTCTTCATGTCTCTCGACCTGAGTATCAAAATCTTGATTTTTTAATTCCATATCATAGCTAGCGTTATTAGCTTTGATTCGCATGTTTGAACACTAAAATCCGATATCACACGAGCCAGGTATGACAATTTTAATTTACTCACGCGCTCTTCTCAACTCCCTCCTCTAATTTACTAATTTCTTCATGTCTCTCGACCTGAGTTTCAAAATCTTGATTTTTTAATTCCATATCATAGCTAGTGTTATTAGCTTCGATTCGCATGATTGGAACACTAAAATTGGATATCACACGAGCCAGTCATGAACATTTTAATTTACTCACACGCTCTTCTCAACTCCCTCCTCTAATTTACTAATTTCTTCATGTCTCTCGACCTGAGTTTCAAAATCTTGATTTTTTAATTCCATATCATAGCTAGTGTTATTAGCTTCGATTCACATGATTGGAACACTAAAATCGGATATCACACGAGCCAGTCATGAACATTTTAATTTACTCACACGCTCTTCTCAACTCCCTCCTCTAATTTACTAATTTTTTCATGTCTCGCGACCTAAGATTAAAAATCTTGATTTTTTAATTCCGATATCACACGAGCCAGGTATGACAACTTTAATTTACTCACTTACTCTTCTCAACTCCCTCCTCAAATTTGCTAATTTCTTCATGTCTCTCGACCTGAGTATCAAAATCTTGATTTTTTAATTCCATATTATAGCTAGCGTTATTAGCTTTGATTCGCATGTTTGAACACTAAAATCTGATATCACACGAGCCAGGTATGACAATTTTAATTTACTCACATGCTCTTCTCAACTCCCTCCTCTAATTTGGTAATTTCTTCATGTCTCTCGACCTGAGTTTCAAAATCTTGATTTTTTAATTCTATATCATAGCTAGTGTTGTTATCTTCAATTCGCATGTTTGAACACTAAAATCTGATATCACACGAGCCAGGTATGACAATTTTAATTTACTCACTTGCTCTTCTCAACTCCCTCCTCTAATTTACCAATTTCTTCATGTCTCTCGACCGGAGTTTTAAAATCTTGATTTTTTAATTCCATATTATAGCTAGTGTTGTTAGCTTCGATTCGCATGATGGAACACTAAAATCGAATATCACACGAGCAAGCTATGAACATTTTAATTTACGCACCTGCTCTTCTCAACTCCCTCCTCAAATTTGGTAATTTCTTCATGTCTCTCGACCTGAGTTTCAAAATCTTGATTTTTTAATTCAATATCATAGCTAGTGTTGTTATCTTCGATTCGCATGTTTGAACACTAAAATCCGTAATCACACGAACCGGGTATGACAATTTTAATTTACTCACTTACTCTTCTCAACTCCCTCCTCAAATTTGGTAATTTCTTCATTTCTCTCGACCTGAGTTTCAAAATCTTGATTTTTTGATTCCATATCATAGCTAGTGTTGTTAGCTTCGATTCGCATGTTTGAACACTAAAATCGGATATCACACGAGCAAGGTATGACAATTTTACTTTACTCACTTACTCTTCTCAACTCCCTCCTCAAATTTGGTAATTTCTTCTTGTCTCTCGACCTGAGTTTCAAAATCTTGATTTTTTAATTCCATATTATAGCTAGTGTTGTTAGCTTCGATTCGCATGTTTGAACACTAAAATCAGATATCACACGAGCCAGGTATGACAACTTTAATTTACTCACGCGCTCTTCTCAACTCCCTCCTCAAATTTGGTAATTTCTTCATGTCTCTCGACCTGAGTATCAAAATCTTGATTTTTTAATTCCATATCATAGCTAGCGTTATTAGCTTTGATTCGCATGTTTGAACACTAAAATCCGATATCACACGAGCCAGGTATGACAATTTTAATTTACTCACGCGCTCTTCTCAACTCCCTCCTCTAATTTACTAATTTCTTCATGTCTCTCGACCTGAGTTTCAAAATCTTGATTTTTTAATTCCATATCATAGCTAGTGTTATTAGCTTCGATTCGCATGATTGGAACACTAAAATTGGATATCACACGAGCCAGTCATGAACATTTTAATTTACTCACACGCTCTTCTCAACTCCCTCCTCTAATTTACTAATTTCTTCATGTCTCTCGACCTGAGTTTCAAAATCTTGATTTTTTAATTCCATATCATAGCTAGTGTTATTAGCTTCGATTCACATGATTGGAACACTAAAATCGGATATCACACGAGCCAGTCATGAACATTTTAATTTACTCACACGCTCTTCTCAACTCCCTCCTCTAATTTACTAATTTTTTCATGTCTCGCGACCTAAGTTTAAAAATCTTGATTTTTTAATTCCATATTATAGCTAGTGTTGTTAGCTTCGATTCGCATGATGGAACACTAAAATCGAATATCACACGAGCAAGCTATGAACATTTTAATTTACGCACCTGCTCTTCTCAACTCCCTCCTCAAATTTGGTAATTTCTTCATGTCTCTCGACCTGAGTTTCAAAATCTTGATTTTCTAATTCCATATCATAGCTAGTGTTGTTAGCTTCGATTCCCAGGTTTGAACACAACAATCCGATATCACACGAGCCAGGTACGAACATTTTAATTTACTCACGCGCTCTTCTCAACTCCCTCCTCTGATTTACTAATTTCATCATGTCTCTCGACCTGAGTTTTAAAATCATGATTTTCTAATTCCATATCATAGCTAGTGTTATTAGCTTCGATTCGCATGTTTGAACACTAAAATCCGATATTACACAAGCCAGGTATGAAAATTTTAATTTACTCACTTGCTCTTCTCAACTCCCTCCTCTAATTTACTAATTTCTTCATGTCTCTCGACCTGAGTTTCAAAATCTTGATTTTTTAATTGCATATCATAGCTAGTGTTATTAGCTGCGATTCGCATGATTGGAACACTAAAATCGGATATCATACGAGCCAGTTATAAACATTTTAATTTACTCATGCGCTCTTCTCAACTCCCTCCTCTAATTTGCTAATTTCTTCATGTCTCTCGACCTGAGTTTCAAAATCTTGATTTTTTAATTCCATATCATAGCTAGTGTTATTAGCTGCGATTCGCATGATTGGAACACTAAAATCGGATATCACACGAGCCAGTTATAAACATTTTAATTTACTCATGCGCTCTTCTCAACTCCCTCCTCTAATTTGCTAATTTCTTCATGTCTCTCGACCTGAGTTTCAAAATCTTGATTTTCTAATTCCATATCATAGCTAGTGTTGTTAGCTTCGATTCGCATGTTTGAACACTAAAATCCGATATCACACAAGCCAGGTATGACAATTTTAATTTACTCACTTGCTCTTCTCAACTCCCTCCTCTAATTTACTAATTCCTTCATGTCTCTCGACCTGAGTTTCAAAATCTTGATTTTTTAATTCCATATCATAGCTAGTGTTATTAGCTTCGATTCGCATGATTGGAACACTAAAATTGGATATCACACGAGCCAGTCATGAACATTTTAATTTACTCACACGCTCTTCTCAACTGCCTCCTCTAATTTACTAATTTCTTCATGTCTCTCGACCTGAGTTTCAAAATCTTGATTTTTTAATTCCATATCATAGCTAGTGTTATTAGCTTCGATTCACATGATTGGAACACTAAAATCGGATATCACACGAGCCAGTCATGAACATTTTAATTTACTCACACGCTCTTCTCAACTCCCTCCTCTAATTTACTAATTTTTTCATGTCTCGCGACCTAAGTTTAAAAATCTTGATTTTTTAATTCCATATTATAGCTAGTGTTGTTAGCTTCGATTCGCATGATGGAACACTAAAATCGAATATCACACGAGCAAGCTATGAACATTTTAATTTACGCACCTGCTCTTCTCAACTCCCTCCTCAAATTTGGTAATTTCTTCAAGTCTCTCGACCTGAGTTTCAAAATCTTGATTTTCTAATTCCATATCATAGGTAGTGTTGTTAGCTTCGATTCCCAGGTTTGAACACAACAATCCGATATCACACGGGCCAGGTACGAACATTTTAATTTACTCACGCGCTCTTCTCAACTCCCTCCTCTGATTTACTAATTTCATCATGTCTCTCGACCTGTGTTTTAAAATCATGATTTTCTAATTCCATATCATAGCTAGTGTTGTTAGCTTCGATTCGCATGTTTGAACACTAAAATCCGATATTACACAAGCCAGGTATGACAATTTTAATTTACTCACTTGCTCTTCTCAACTCCCTCCTCTAATATACTAATTTCTTCATCTCTCTCGACCTGAGTTTCAAAATCTTGATTTTTTAATTCCATATCATAGCTAGTGTTATTAGCTTCGATTCGCATGATTGGAACACTAAAATCGAATATCACACGAGCCAGTTATAAACATTTTAATTTACTCATGCGCTCTTCTCAACTCCCTCCTCTAATTTGCTAATTTCTTCATGTCTCTCGACCTGAGTTTCAAAATCTTGATTTTCGAATTCCATATCATAGCTAGTGTTGTTAGCTTCGATTCGCATGTTTGAACACTAAAATCCGATATCACACAAGCCAGGTATGACAATTTTAATTTACTCACTTGCTCTTCTCAACTCCCTCCTCTAATTTACTAATTTCTTCATGTCTCTCGACCTGAGTTTCAAAATCTTGATTTTTTAATTCCATATCATAGCTAGTGTTGTCAGCTTCGATTCGCATGTTTGAACACTAAAATCCGATATCACACGAGCCAGGTATGACAATGTTAATTTACTCACTTGCTCTTCTCCACTCCCTCCTCTAATTTACTACTTTCTTCATGTCTCTCGACCTGAGTTTCAAAATATTGATTTTCTAATTCCATTTTATAGCTAGTGTTAATTTACTGACTTGCTCTTCTCAACTCCCTCCTCAAATTTGCTAATTTCTTCATGTCTCTCGACCTGATATTCCAAATCTTGATTTTCTAATTCCATATCATAGCTAGTGTTGTTAGCACGATTGGCATGATTGGAACACTAAAATCGTATATCACACGAGCCAGTTATGAACATTTCATCATGTCTCTCGACCTGAGTTTCGAAATCGTGACTTGCTCTTCTCAACTCCCTCCTCAAATTTGCTAATTTCTTCATGTCTCTCGACCTGATATTCCAAATCTTGATTTTTTAATTCCATATCATAGCTAGTGTTGTTAGCTCGATTGGCATGATTGGAACACTAAAATCGGATATCACACGAGCCAGTTATGAACATTTCATCATGTCTCTCGACCTGAATTTCGAAATCGTGATTTTCTAATTCCATATCATAGCTAGTGTTGTTAGCTTCGATTCCCAGGTTTGAACACAACAATCCGATATCACACGAGCCAGGTACGAACATTTTAATTTACTCACGCGCTCTTCTCAACTCCCTCCTCTGATTTACTAATTTCATCATGTCTCTCGACCTGAGTTTTAAAATCATGATTTTCTAATTCCATATCATAGCTAGTGTTGTTAGCTTCGATTCGCATGTTTGAACACTAAAATCCGATATTACACAAGCCAGGTATGACAATTTTAATTTACTCACTTGCTCTTCTCAACTCCCTCCTCTAATTTACTAATTTCTTCAAGTCTCTCGACCTGAGTTTCAAAATCTTGATTTTTTAATTCCATATCATAGCTAGTGTTATTAGCTGCGATTCGCATGATTGGAACACTAAAATCGGATATCACACGAGCCAGTTATAAACATTTTAATTTACTCATGCGCTCTTCTCAACTCCCTCCTCTAATTTGCTAATTTCTTCATGTCTCTCGACCTGAGTTTCAAAATCTTGATTTTCTAATTCCATATCATAGCTAGTGTTGTTAGCTTCGATTCGCATGTTTGAACACTAAAATCCGATATCACACAAGCCAGGTATGACAATTTTAATTTACTCACTTGCTCTTCTCAACTCCCTCCTCTAATTTACTAATTTCTTCATGTCTCTCGACCTGAGTTTCAAAATCTTGATTTTCTAATTGCATATCATAGCTAGTGTTGTCAGCTTCGATTCGCATGTTTGAACACTAAAATCCGATATCACACGAGCCAGGTATGACAATGTTAATTTACTCACTTGCTCTTCTCCACTCCCTCCTCTAATTTACTACTTTCTTCATGTCTCTCGACCTGAGTTTCAAAATATTGATTTTCTAATTCCATTTTATAGCTAGTGTTAATTTACTGACTTGCTCTTCTCAACTCCCTCCTCAAATTTGCTAATTTCTTCATGTCTCTCGACCTGATATTCCAAATCTTGATTTTTTAATTCCATATCATAGCTAGTGTTGTTAGCACGATTGGCATGATTGGAACACTAAAATCGGATATCACACGAGCCAGTTATGAACATTTCATCATGTCTCTCGACCTGAGTTTCGAAATCGTGACTTGCTCTTCTCAACTCCCTCCTCAAATTTGCTAATTTCTTCATGTCTCTCGACCTGATATTCCAAATCTTGATTTTTTAATTCCATATCATAGCTAGTGTTGTTAGCTCGATTGGAATGATTGGAACACTAAAATCGGATATCACACGAGCCAGTTATGAACATTTCATCATGTCTCTCGACCTGAGTTTCGAAATCGTGATTTTCTAATTCCATATCATAGCTAGTGTTATTATCTTCGATTCGCATATTTGAACACAACAATCCGATATCACACAAGCCAGGTATGACAATTTTAATTTACTCACTTGCTCTTCTCAACTCCCTCCTCTAATTTACTAATTTTTCATGTCTTTGGACCTGAGTTTCAAAATCCTAATTTTTTAATTCCATATCATAGCTAGTGTTGTTAGCTTCGATTGGCATGTTTGAACACTAAAATCCGATATCACACAAACCAGGTATGATCATTTTAATTTACTCACTTGCTCTTCCTAACTCCCTCCTCTAATTTACTAATTTCTTCATGTCTCTTGACCTGAGTTTCAAAATCTTGATTTTTTAATTCCATATCATAGCTAGTGTTGTTAGCTTCGATTCGCATGTTTGAACACTAAAATCCGATATCACACAAGCCAGGTATGACAATTTTAATTTACTCACTTGCTCTTCTCAACTCCCTCCTCTAATTTACTAATTTCTTCATGTCTCTCGACCTGAGTGTCAGAATCTTGATTTTCTAATTGCATATCATAGCTAGTGTTGTCAGCTTCGATTCGCATGTTTGAACACTAAAATCCGATATCACACGAGCCAGGTATGGCAATGTTAATTTACTCACTTGCTCTTCTCCACTCCCTCCTCTAATTTACTACTTTCTTCATGTCTCTCGACCTGAGTTTCAAAATATTGATTTTCTAATTCCATTTTATAGCTAGTGTTAATTTACTGACTTGCTCTTCTCAACTCCCTCCTCAAATTTGCTAATTTCTTCATGTCTCTCGACCTGATATTCCAAATCTTGATTTTTTAATTCCATATCATAGCTAGTGTTGTTAGCACGATTGGCATGATTGGAACACTAAAATCGGATATCACACGAGCCAGTTATGAACATTTCATCATGTCTCTCGACCTGAGTTTCGAAATCGTGACTTGCTCTTCTCAACTCCCTCCTCAAATTTGCTAATTTCTTCATGTCTCTCGACCTGATATTCCAAATCTTGATTTTTTAATTCAATATCATAGCGAGTGTTGTTATCTTCGATTCGCATGTTTGAACACTAAAATCTAATATCACACGAGCCAGGTATGACAATTTTAATTTACTCACTTGCTCTTCTCAACTCCCTCCTCTAATTTACTAATTTCTTCATGTCTCTCGACCTGAGTTTCAAAATCTTGAATTTTTAATTCCATATCATAGCTAGTGTTATTAGCTTCGATTCGCATGAATGGAACACTAAAATCGTATATCACACGAGCGAGTTATGAACATTTTAATTTACTGACTTGCTCTTCTCAACTCCCTCCTCAAATTTGCTAATTTCTTCATGTCTCTCGTCCTGATATTCCAAATCTTGATTTTTTAATTCCATATCATAGCTAGTGTTGTTAGCTCGATTGGCATGATTGGAACACTAAAATCGGATATCACACGAGCCAGTTATGAACATTTCATCATGTCTCTCGACCTGAGTTTCGAAATCGTGATTTTCTAATTCCATATCATAGCTAGTGTTGTTAACTTCGATTCGCATGTTTGAACACAACAATCCGATATCACACAAGCCAGGTATGACAATTTTAATTTACTCACTTGCTCTTCTCAACTCCCTCCTCTAATTTACTAATTTCTTCATGTCTCTCGACCGGAGTTTCAAAATCTTGATTTTTTAATTCCATATTATAGCTAGTGTTGTTAGCTTCGATTCGCATGATGGAACACTAAAATCGAATATCACACAAACCAGGTATGACAATTTTAATTTACTCACTTGCTCTTCTCAACTCCCTCCTCAAATTTGGTAATTTCTTCATATCTCTCGACCTGAGTTTCAAAATCTTGATTTTTTAATTCAATATCATAGCTAGTGTTGTTATCTTCGATTCGCATGTTTGAACACTAAAATCCGATATCACACGAGCCAGGTATGACAATTTTAATTTACTCACTTACTCTTCTCAACTCCCTCCTCAAATTTGGTAATTTCTTCATGTCTCTCGACCTGAGTTTCAAAATCTTGATTTTTTAATTCCATATCATAGCTAGTGTTATTAGCTTCGATTCGCATGATTGGAACACTAAAATCGGATATCACACGAGCCAGTTATAAACATTTTAATTTACTCATGCGCTCTTCTCAACTCCCTCCTCTAATTTGCTAATTTCTTCATGTCTCTCGACCTGAGTTTCAAAATCTTGATTTTTTAATTCCATATCATAGCTAGTGTTATTAGCTTCGATTCGCATGATTGGAACACTAAAATTGGATATCACACGAGCCAGTCATGAACATTTTAATTTACTCACACGCTCTTCTCAACTCCCTCCTCTAATTTACTAATTTCTTCATGTCTCTCGACCTGAGTTTCAAAATCTTGATTTTTTAATTCCATATCATAGCTAGTGTTATTAGCTTCGATTCACATGATTGGAACACTAAAATCGGATATCACACGAGCCAGTCATGAACATTTTAATTTACTCACACGCTCTTCTCAACTCCCTCCTCTAATTTACTGATTTTTTCATGTCTCGCGACCTAAGATTAAAAATCTTGATTTTTTAATTCCGATATCACACGAGCCAGGTATGACAATGTTAATTTACTCACTTGCTCTTCTCCACTCCCTCCTCTAATTTACTACTTTCTTCATGTCTCTCGACCTGAGTTTCAAAATATTGATTTTCTAATTCCATTTTATAGCTAGTGTTAATTTACTGACTTGCTCTTCTAAACTCCCTCCTCAAATTTGCTAATTTCTTCATGGCTCTCGACCTGATATTCCAAATCTTGATTTTTTAATTCCATATCATAGCTAGTGTTGTTAGCACGATTGGCATGATTGGAACACTAAAATCGGATATCACACGAGCCAGTTATGAACATTTCATCATGTCTCTCGACCTGAGTTTCGAAATCGTGACTTGCTCTTCTCAACTCCCTCCTCAAATTTGCTAATTTCTTCATGTCTCTCGACCTGATATTCCAAATCTTGATTTTTTAATTCCATATCATAGCTAGTGTTGTTAGCTCGATTGGAATGATTGGAACACTAAAATCGGATATCACACGAGCCAGTTATGAACATTTCATCATGTCTCTCGACCTGAGTTTCGAAATCGTGATTTTCTAATTCCATATCATAGCTAGTGTTATTATCTTCGATTCGCATATTTGAACACAACAATCCGATATCACACAAGCCAGGTATGACAATTTTAATTTACTCACTTGCTCTTCTCAACTCCCTCCTCTAATTTACTAATTTTTCATGTCTTTGGACCTGAGTTTCAAAATCCTAATTTTTTAATTCCATATCATAGCTAGTGTTGTTAGCTTCGATTGGCATGTTTGAACACTAAAATCCGATATCACACAAACCAGGTATGATCATTTTAATTTACTCACTTGCTCTTCCTAACTCCCTCCTCTAATTTACTAATTTCTTCATGTCTCTTGACCTGAGTTTCAAAATCTTGATTTTTTAATTCCATATCATAGCTAGTGTTGTTAGCTTCGATTCGCATGTTTGAACACTAAAATCCGATATCACACAAGCCAGGTATGACAATTTTAATTTACTCACTTGCTCTTCTCAACTCCCTCCTCTAATTTACTAATTTCTTCATGTCTCTCGACCTGAGTTTCAAAATCTTGATTTTCTAATTGCATATCATAGCTAGTGTTGTCAGCTTCGATTCGCATGTTTGAACACTAAAATCCGATATCACACGAGCCAGGTATGACAATGTTAATTTACTCACGCGCTCTTCTCAACTCCCTCCTCTAATTTACTAATTTTTCATGTCTTTGGACCTGAGTTTCAAAATCCTAATTTTTTAATTCCATATCATAACTAGTGTTGTTAGCTTCGATTCGCATGTTTGAACACTAAAATCGGATATCACACGAGCCAGGTATGACAACTTTAATTTACTCACGCGCTCTTCTCAACTCCCTCCTCAAATTTGGTAATTTCTTCATGTCTCTCGACCTGAGTTTCAAAATCTTGATTTTTTAATTCAATATCATAGCGAGTGTTGTTATCTTCGATTCGCATGTTTGAACACTAAAATCTAATATCACACGAGCCAGGTATGACAATTTTAATTTACTCACTTGCTCTTCTCAACTCCCTCCTCTAATTTACTAATTTCTTCATGTCTCTCGACCTGAGTTTCAAAATCTTGAATTTTTAATTCCATATCATAGCTAGTGTTATTAGCTTCGATTCGCATGAATGGAACACTAAAATCGTATATCACACGAGCGAGTTATGAACATTTTAATTTACTGACTTGCTCTTCTCAACTCCCTCCTCAAATTTGCTAATTTCTTCATGTCTCTCGTCCTGATATTCCAAATCTTGATTTTTTAATTCCATATCATAGCTAGTGTTGTTAGCTCGATTGGCATGATTGGAACACTAAAATCGGATATCACACGAGCCAGTTATGAACATTTCATCATGTCTCTCGACCTGAGTTTCGAAATCGTGATTTTCTAATTCCATATCATAGCTAGTGTTGTTAACTTCGATTCGCATGTTTGAACACAACAATCCGATATCACACAAGCCAGGTATGACAATTTTAATTTACTCACTTGCTCTTCTCAACTCCCTCCTCTAATTTACTAATTTCTTCATGTCTCTCGACCGGAGTTTCAAAATCTTGATTTTTTAATTCCATATTATAGCTAGTGTTGTTAGCTTCGATTCGCATGATGGAACACTAAAATCCAATATCACACAAACCAGGTATGACAATTTTAATTTACTCACTTGCTCTTCTCAACTCCCTCCTCAAATTTGCTAATTTCTTCATATCTCTCGACCTGAGTGTCAAAATCTTGATTTTTTAATTCAATATCATAGCTAGTGTTGTTATCTTCGATTCGCATGTTTGAACACTAAAATCCGATATCACACGAGCCAGGTATGACAATTTTAATTTACTCACTTACTCTTCTCAACTCCCTCCTCAAATTTGGTAATTTCTTCATGTCTCTCGACCTGAGTTTCAAAATCTTGATTTTTTAATTCCATATCATAGCTAGTGTTATTAGCTTCGATTCGCATGATTGGAACACTAAAATCGGATATCACACAAGCCAGTCATGAACATTTTAATTTACTCACACGCTCTTCTCAACTCCCTCCTCAAATTTGGTAATTTCTTCATGTCTCTCGATCTGAGTATCAAAATCTTGATTTTTTAATTCCATATCATAGCTAGCGTTATTAGCTTCGATTCGCATGTTTGAACACTAAAATCCGATATCACACAAGCCAGGTATGACAATTTTAATTTACTCACGCGCTCTTCTCAACTCCCTCCTCTAATTTACTAATTTCTTCATGTCTCTCGACCTGAGTTTCAAAAACTTGATTTTTTAATTCCATATTATAGCTAGTGTTGTTAGCTTTGATTCGCATGATGGAACACTAAAATCGAATATCACACGAGCAATCTATGAACATTTTAATTTACGCACCTGCTCTTCTCAACTCCCTCCTCAAATTTGGTAATTTCTTCATGTCTCTCAACCTGAGTTTCAAAATCTTGATTTTTTAATTCAATATCATAGCTAGTGTTGTTAGCTTCGATTCGCATGTTTGAACACTAAAATCTAATATCACACGAGCCAGGTATGACAATTTTAATTTACTCACTTGCTCTTCTCAACTCCCTCCTCTAATTTACTAATTTCTTCATGTCTCTCGACCTGAGTTTCAAAATCTTGAATTTTTAATTCCATATCATAGCTAGTGTTATTAGCTTCGATTCGCATGAATGGAACACTAAAATCGTATATCACACGAGCCAGTTATGAACATTTTAATTTACTGACTTGCTCTTCTCAACTGCCTCCTCAAATTTGCTAATTTCTTCATGTCTCTCGTCCTGATATTCCAAATCTTGATTTTTTAATTCCATATCATAGCTAGTGTTGTTAGCTCGATTGGCATGATTGGAACACTAAAATCGGATATCACACGAGCCAGTTATGAACATTTCATCATGTCTCTCGACCTGAGTTTCGAAATCGTGATTTTTTAATTCAATATCATAGCTAGTGTTGTTAGCTTCGATTCGCATGTTTGAACACTAAAATCGGATATCACACGAGCCAGGTATGACAACTTTAATTTACTCACGCGCTCTTGTCAACTCCCTCCTCAAATTTGGTAATTTCTTCATGTCTCTCGACCTGAGTTTTAAAATCATGATTTTCTAATTCCATATCATAGCTAGTGTTGTTAGCTTCAATTCGCATGTTTGAACACTAAAATCGGATATCACAGGAGCCAGGTATGACAACTTTAATTTACTCACGCGCTCTTCTCAACTCCCTCCTCTAATTAACTAATTTCTTCATGTCTCTCGACCTGAGTTTCAAAATCTTGATTTTTTAATTCCATATTATAGCTAGCGTTATTAGCTTCGATTTGCATGTTTGAACACTACAATCCGATATCACACGAGCCAGGTATGACAATTTTAATTTACTCACGCGCTCTTCTCAACTCCCTCCTCTAATTAACTAATTTCTTCATGTCTCTCGACCTGAGTTTCAAAATCTTGATTTTTTAATTCCATATCATAGCTAGTGTTATTAGCTTCGATTCGCATGATTGGAACACTAAAATCGGATATCACACGAGCCAGTCATGAACATTTTAATTTACTCACACGCTGTTCTCAACTCCCTCCTCTAATTTACTAATTTCTTCATGTCTCTCGACCTGAGTTTCAAAATCTTGATTTTTTAATTCGATATCATAGCTAGTGTTATTAGCTTCGATTCGCATGATTGGAACACTAAAATCGGATATCACACGAGCCAGTCATGAACATTTTAATTTACTCACACGCTCTTCTCAACTCCCTCCTCTAATTTACTAATTTTTTCATGTCTCGCGACCTAAGTTTAAAAATCTTGATTTTTTAATTCCATATTATAGCTAGTGTTGTTAGCTTCGATTCGCATGATGGAACACTAAAATCGAATATCACACGAGCAAGGTATGAACATTTTACTTTACGCACCTGCTCTTCTCAACTCCCTCCTCAAATTTGGTAATTTCTTCATGTCTCTCGACCTGAGTTTCAAAATCTTGATTTTTTAATTCAATATCATAGCTAGTGTTGTTATCTTCGATTCGCATGTTTGAACACTAAAATCCGATATCACACGAGCCAGGTATGACAATTTTAATTTACTCACTTACTCTTCTCAACTCCCTCCTCAAATTTGGTAATTTCTTCATGTCTCTCGACCTGAGTTTCAAAATCTTGATTTTTTAATTCCATATCATAGCTAGTGTTGTTAGCTTCGATTCGCATGTTTGAACACTAAAATCGGATTTCACACGAGCCAGGTATGACAATTTTACTTTACTCACTTACTCTTCTCAACTCCCTCCTCAAATTTGGTAATTTCTTCATGTCTCTCGACCTGAGTTTCAAAATCTTGATTTTTTAATTCCATATTATAGCTAGTGTTGTTAGCTTCGATTCGCATGTTTGAACACTAAAATCGGATATCACACGAGCCAGGTATGACAAGTTTAATTTACTCACGCGCTCTTCTCAACTCCCTCCTCAAATTTGGTAATTTCTTCATGTCTCTCGACCTGAGTATCAAAATCTTGATTTTTTAATTCCATATCATAGCTAGCGTTATTAGCTTCGATTCGCATGTTTGAACACTAAAATCCGATATCACACGAGCCAGGTATGACAATTTTAATTTACTCACGGGCTCTTCTCAACTCCCTCCTCTAATTTGGTAATTTCTTCATGTCTCTCGACCTGAGTTTCAAAATCTTGATTTTTTAATTCTATATCATAGCTAGTGTTGTTATCTTCGATTCGCATGTTTGAACACTAAAAGCTGATATCACACGAGCCAGGTATGACAATTTTAATTTACTCACTTGCTCTTCTCAACTCCCTCCTCTAATTTACCAAATTCTTCATGTCTCTCGACCGGAGTTTTAAAATCTTGATTTTTTAATTCCATATTATAGCTAGTGTTGTTAGCTTCGATTCGCATGATGGAACACTAAAATCGAATATCACACGAGCAAGCTATGAACATTTTAATTTACGCACCTGCTCTTCTCAACTCCCTCCTCAAATTTGGTAATTTCTTCATATCTCTTGACCTGAGTTACAAAATCTTGATTTTTTAATTCCATATCATAGCTAGTGTTGTTAGCTTCGATTCGCATGTTTGAACACTAAAATCCCATATCACACGAGCCAGGTATGACAATTTTAATTTACTCACGCGCTCTTCTCAACTCCCTCCTCTAATTAACTAATTTCTTCATGTCTCTCGACCTGAGTTTCAAAATCTTGATTTTTTAATTCCATATCATAGCTAGTGTTATTAGCTTCGATTCGCATGATTGGAACACTAAAATCCGATATCACACGAGCCAGTCATGAACATTTTAATTTACTCACACGCTCTTCTCAACTCCCTTCTCTAATTTACTAATTTCTTCATGTCTCTCGACCTGAGTATCAAAATTTGATTTTTTAATTCCATATCATAGCTAGCGTTATTAGCTTCGATTCGCATGTTTGAACACTAAAATCCGATATCACACGAGCCAGGTATGACAATTTTAATTTACTCACGCGCTCTTCTCAACTCCCTCCTCTAATTTACTAATTTCTTCATGTCTCTCGACCTGAGTTTCAAAATCTTGATTTTTTAATTCCATATCATAGCTAGTGTTATTAGCTTCGATTCGCATGATTGGAACACTAAAATCGGATATCACACGAGCCAGTCATGAACATTTTAATTTACTCACACGCTCTTCTCAACTTCCTCCTCTAATTTACTAATTTCTTCATGTGTCTCGACCTGAGTTTCAAAATCTTGATTTTTTAATTCCATATCATAGCTAGTGTTATTAGCTTCGATTCGCATGATTAAAACACTAAAATCGGATATCACACGAGCCAGTCATGAACATTTTAATTTACTCACACGCTCTTCTCAACTCCCTCCTCCAATTTACTAATTTTTTCATGTCTCCCGACCTAAGTTTAAAAATCTTGATTTTTTAATTCCATTTTATAGCTAGTGTTGTTAGCTTCGATTCGCATGTTTGAACACTAAAATCCGATATCACACGAGCCAGGTATGACAACTTTAATTTACTCACGCGCTCTTCTCAACTCCCTCCTCTAATTTACTAATTTCTTCATGTCTCTCGACCTGAGTTTCAAAATCTTGATTTTTTAATTCCATATTATAGCTAGCGTTATTAGCTTCGATTTGCATGTTTGAACACTACAATCCGATATCACACGAGCCAGGTATGACAATTTTAATTTACTCACGCGCTCTTCTCAACTCCCTCCTCTAATTAACTAATTTCTTCATGTCTCTCGACCTGAGTTTCAAAATCTTGATTTTTTAATTCCATATCATAGCTAGTGTTATTAGCTTCGATTCGCATGATTGGAACACTAAAATCGGATATCACACGAGCCAGTCATGAACATTTTAATTTACTCACACGCTCTTCTCAACTCCCTCCTCTAATTTACTAATTTTTTCATGTCTCGCGACCTAAGTTTAAAAATCTTGATTTTTTAATTCCATATGATAGCTAGTGTTGTTAGCTTCGATTCGCATGATGGAACACTAAAATCGAATATCACACGAGCAAGGTATGAACATTTTACTTTACGCACCTGCTCTTCTCAACTCCCTCCTCAAATTTGGTAATTTCTTCATGTCTCTCGACCTGAGTTTCAAAATCTTGATTTTTTAATTCAATATCATAGCTAGTGTTGTTATCTTCGATTCGCATGTTTGAACACTAAAATCCGATATCACACGAGCCAGGTATGACAATTTTAATTTACTCACTTACTCTTCTCAACTCCCTCCTCAAATTTGGTAATTTCTTCATGTCTCTCGACCTGAGTTTCAAAATCTTGATTTTTTAATTCCATATCATAGCTAGTGTTGTTAGCTTCGATTCGCATGTTTGAACACTAAAATCGGATTTCACACGAGCCAGGTATGACAATTTTACTTTACTCACTTACTCTTCTCAACTCCCTCCTCAAATTTGGTAATTTCTTCATGTCTCTCGACCTGAGTTTCAAAATCTTGATTTTTTAATTCCATATCATAGCTAGTGTTATTAGCTTCGATTCGCATGATTGGAACACTAAAATCGGATATCACACGAGCCAGTCATGAACATTTTAATTTACTCACACGCTCTTCTCAACTCCCTCCTCAAATTTGGTAATTTCTTCATGTCTCTGGATCTGAGTATCAAAATCTTGATTTTTTAATTCCATATCATAGCTAGCGTTATTAGCTTCGATTCGCATGTTTGAACACTAAAATCCGATATCACACGAGCCAGGTATGACAATTTTAATTTACTCACGCGCTCTTCTCAACTCCGTCCTCAAATTTGGTAATTTCTTCATGTCTCTCGACCTGAGTATCAAAATCTTGATTTTTTAATTCCATATCATAGCTAGCGTTATTAGCTTCGATTCGCATGTTTCAACACTAAAATCCGATATCACACGAGCCAGGTATGACAATTTTAATTTACTCACGCGCTCTTCTCAACTCCCTCCTCTAATTTACTAATTTCTTCATGTCTCTCGACCTGAGTTTCAAAATCTTGATTTTTTAATTCCATATCATAGCTAGTGTTATTAGCTTCGATTCGCATGATTGGAACACTAAAATCGGATATCACACGAGCCAGTCATGAACATTTTAATTTACTCACACGCTCTTCTCAACTCCCTCCTCAAATTTGGTAATTTCTTCATGTCTCTCGATCTGAGTATCAAAATCTTGATTTTTTAATTCCATATCATAGCTAGCGTTATTAGCTTCGATTCGCATGTTTGAACACTAAAATCCGATATCACACAAGCCAGGTATGACAATTTTAATTTACTCACTTACTCTTCTCAACTCCCTCCTCTAATTTACTAATTTCTTCATGTCTCTCGACCTGAGTTTCAAAATCTTGATTTTTTAATTCCATATCATAACTAGTGTTGTTAGCTTCGATTCGCATGTTTGAACACTAAAATCGGATATCACACGAGCCAGGTATGACAACTTTAATTTACTCACGCGCTCTTCTCAACTCCCTCCTCAAATTTGGTAATTTCTTCATGTCTCTCGACCTGAGTTTTAAAATCATGATTTTCTAATTCCATATCATAGCTAGTGTTGTTAGCTTCGATTCGCATGTTTGAACACTAAAATCGGATATCACACGAGCCAGGTATGACAACTTTAATTTACTCACGCGCTCTTCTCAACTCCCTCCTCTAATTAACTAATTTCTTCATGTCTCTCGACCTGAGTTTCAAAATCTTGATTTTTTAATTCCATATTATAGCTAGCGTTATTAGCTTCGATTTGCATGTTTGAACACTACAATCCGATATCACACGAGCCAGGTATGACAATTTTAATTTACTCACGCGCTCTTCTCAACTCCCTCCTCTAATTAACTAATTTCTTCATGTCTCTCGACCTGAGTTTCAAAATCTTGATTTTTTAATTCCATATCATAGCTAGTGTTATTAGCTTCGATTCGCATGATTGGAACACTAAAATCGGATATCACACGAGCCAGTCATGAACATTTTAATTTACTCACACGCTCTTCTCAACTCCCTCCTCTAATTTACTAATTTCTTCATGTCTCTCGACCTGAGTTTCAAAATCTTGATTTTTTAATTCGATATCATAGCTAGTGTTATTAGCTTCGATTCGCATGATTGGAACACTAAAATCGGATATCACACGAGCCAGTCATGAACATTTTAATTTACTCACACGCTCTTCTCAACTCCCTCCTCTAATTTACTAATTTTTTCATGTCTCGCGACCTAAGTTTAAAAATCTTGATTTTTTAATTCCATATTATAGCTAGTGTTGTTAGCTTCGATTCGCATGATGGAACACTAAAATCGAATATCACACGAGCAAGGTATGAACATTTTACTTTACGCACCTGCTCTTCTCAACTCCCTCCTCAAATTTGGTAATTTCTTCATGTCTCTCGACCTGAGTTTCAAAATCTTGATTTTTTAATTCAATATCATAGCTAGTGTTGTTATCTTCGATTCGCATGTTTGAACACTAAAATCCGATATCACACGAGCCAGGTATGACAATTTTAATTTACTCACTTACTCTTCTCAACTCCCTCCTCAAATTTGGTAATTTCTTCATGTCTCTCGACCTGAGTTTCAAAATCTTGATTTTTTAATTCCATATCATAGCTAGTGTTGTTAGCTTCGATTCGCATGTTTGAACACTAAAATCGGATTTCACACGAGCCAGGTATGACAATTTTACTTTACTCACTTACTCTTCTCAACTCCCTCCTCAAATTTGGTAATTTCTTCATGTCTCTCGACCTGAGTTTCAAAATCTTGATTTTTTAATTCCATATTATAGCTAGTGTTGTTAGCTTCGATTCGCATGTTTGAACACTAAAATCGGATATCACACGAGCCAGGTATGACAAGTTTAATTTACTCACGCGCTCTTCTCAACTCCCTCCTCAAATTTGGTAATTTCTTCATGTCTCTTGACCTGAGTATCAAAATCTTGATTTTTTAATTCCATATCATAGCTAGCGTTATTAGCTTCGATTCGCATGTTTGAACACTAAAATCCGATATCACACGAGCCAGGTATGACAATTTTAATTTACTCACGGGCTCTTCTCAACTCCCTCCTCTAATTTGGTAATTTCTTCATGTCTCTCGACCTGAGTTTCAAAATCTTGATTTTTTAATTCTATATCATAGCTAGTGTTGTTATCTTCGATTCGCATGTTTGAACACTAAAAGCTGATATCACACGAGCCAGGTATGACAATTTTAATTTACTCACTTGCTCTTCTCAACTCCCTCCTCTAATTTACCAATTTCTTCATGTCTCTCGACCGGAGTTTTAAAATCTTGATTTTTTAATTCCATATTATAGCTAGTGTTGTTAGCTTCGATTCGCATGATGGAACACTAAAATCGAATATCACACGAGCAAGCTATGAACATTTTAATTTACGCACCTGCTCTTCTCAACTCCCTCCTCAAATTTGGTAATTTCTTCATGTCTCTCGACCTGAGTTTCAAAATCTTGATTTTTTAATTCAATATCATAGCTAGTGTTGTTATCTTCGATTCGCATGTTTGAACACTAAAATCCGATATCACACGAGCCAGGTATGACAATTTTAATTTACTCACTTACTCTTCTCAACTCCCTCCTCAAATTTGGTAATTTCTTCATTTCTCTCGACCTGAGTTTCAAAATCTTGATTTTTTAATTCCATATCATAGCTAGTGTTGTTAGCTTCGATTCGCATGTTTGAACACTAAAATCGGATATCACACGAGCCAGGTATGACAATTTTACTTTACTCACTTACTCTTCTCAACTCCCTCCTCAAATTTGGTAATTTCTTCATGTCTCTCGACCTGAGTTTCAAAATCTTGATTTTTTAATTCCATATTATAGCTAGTGTTGTTAGCTTCGATTCGCATGTTTGAACACTAAAATCAGATATCACACGAGCCAGGTATGACAACTTTAATTTACTCACGCGCTCTTCTCAACTCCCTCCTCAAATTTGGTAATTTCTTCATGTCTCTCGACCTGAGTATCAAAATCTTGATTTTTTAATTCCATATCATAGCTAGCGTTATTAGCTTTGATTCGCATGTTTGAACACTAAAATCCGATATCACACGAGCCAGGTATGACAATTTTAATTTACTCACGCGCTCTTCTCAACTCCCTCCTCTAATTTACTAATTTCTTCATGTCTCTCGACCTGAGTTTCAAAATCTTGATTTTTTAATTCCATATCATAGCTAGTGTTATTAGCTTCGATTCGCATGATTGGAACACTAAAATTGGATATCACACGAGCCAGTCATGAACATTTTAATTTACTCACACGCTCTTCTCAACTCCCTCCTCTAATTTACTAATTTCTTCATGTCTCTCGACCTGAGTTTCAAAATCTTGATTTTTTAATTCCATATCATAGCTAGTGTTATTAGCTTCGATTCACATGATTGGAACACTAAAATCGGATATCACACGAGCCAGTCATGAACATTTTAATTTACTCACACGCTCTTCTCAACTCCCTCCTCTAATTTACTAATTTTTTCATGTCTCGCGACCTAAGATTAAAAATCTTGATTTTTTAATTCCGATATCACACGAGCCAGGTATGACAACTTTAATTTACTCACTTACTCTTCTCAACTCCCTCCTCAAATTTGCTAATTTCTTCATGTCTCTCGACCTGAGTATCAAAATCTTGATTTTTTAATTCCATATCATAACTAGTGTTGTTAGCTTCGATTCGCATGTTTGAACACTAAAATCAGATATCACACGAGCCAGGTATGACAACTTTAATTTACTCACGCGCTCTTCTCAACTCCCTCCTCAAATTTGGTAATTTCTTCATGTCTCTCGACCTGAGTTTTAAAATCATGATTTTCTAATTCCATATCATAGCTAGTGTTGTTAGCTTCGATTCGCATGTTTGAACACTAAAATCCGATATCACACGAGCCAGGTATGACAATTTTAATTTACTCACTTACTCTTCTCAACTCCCTCCTCAAATTTGCTAATTTCTTCATGTCTCTCGACCTGAGTTTCAAAATCTTGATTTCTTAATTCCATATTATAGCTAGTGTTGTTAGCTTCGATTCGCATGTTTGAACACTAAAATCAGATATCACACGAGCCAGGTATGACAACTTTAATTTACTCACGCGCTCTTCTCAACTCCCTCCTCAAATTTGGTAATTTCTTCATGTCTCTCGACCTGAGTTTTAAAATCATGATTTTCTAATTCCATATCATAGCTAGTGTTGTTAGCTTCGATTCGCATGTTTGAACACTAAAATCCGATATCACACGAGCTAGGTATGACAATTTTAATTTACTCACATACTCTTCTCAACTCCCTCCTCAAATTTGGTAATTTCTTCATGTCTCTCGACCTGAGTTTCAAAATCTTGATTTTTTAATTCCATATCATAGCTAGTGTTGTGTAAGGAATAGGCCCTTCTATCCACCTTCTTATCTCGGCCACAACCGATTAATCGCGGATCAATGGAGCAGAAAATAGGAAACACACGTAGAAACAAAACGAAGAAACGCGAGTACACAAGGATTAACGTGGAAAACCCTAAACGGGGAAAAACCACGGGAGTACAAGACTCCAAACAACACTATACAGAGAAGTATACAATGACGAGCTCCAAGGCGACGACCTTGAGCTCGCTGTCCTCGCCACAGGTGGCGGAAATACACAGAGGCGTCTACCTCTTTCTCTTCGCGCTCTCTCTCTTTCTCTCTCACACGGCTGCTCTCTCTTCACTCCTCTAAAGTGGAAAAACAGAAAAATGAGAAGCAACAGAAAAACTGTTTGCCCTAAGTCATATTTATACTTATATGACTTTGGGCTATTTACAACTATAGCCTCAGGGGGCTCGTAGCGAACATATTCACGGATATGTCCCTGCATCCGGATCGCTCTCCGGGTACATTCGTCATCCGGCACCGAAGCCGGGGTCTTCGTCATCCGGATCCGAAACCGAAACCGGGCTTGTCGGCATTCATCTCCGATATCCGACCATCCCATCCGAAAGGGACCGAAATCCCAACAAACTCCCCCTTCACTTCGGCATGGGATGTCTTTCCAATCCGATCCTCTTCCGGCATGCTTCCAGCTTGTCGGGTGTGAGCACCTTGGTCAGCATATCCGACCCGTTCTCGTCGGTGTGGATCTTCGTCAGCACGAACTCCTTGTCTTCTATCCTTTCCCGGATCCAGTGATATCTTCGCTGGATGTGCTTCGTCCGGGAGTGATAGGCTGCGTTCTTCGCAAGGTGGATGGCACTCTGACTGTCGCAGTAGAGTCGGTACTCCTCTTGCCGGATACCGAGCTCTCTAATGAAGTCCTTCATCCATATTATTTCCTTGCCGGCTTCAACAGCCGCCATGTACTCCGCCTCCGTGGTTGACAACGCAACCGTCTTCTGCAGCCTCGACTGCCACGAAACAGCTCCCCCTGCATACGTCATCACATACCCTGATGTGGACCGGCTGGTATCTGCATCAGCCGACATATCAGAATCAGTAAAGCCTTCGAGTTCGGGCTTACCGGAGCCGAAACGGAGGCACACGTTTGCCGTGCCCTTCAGGTATCGGAGTATCCACTTGACCGCGTTCCAGTGCTCTTTGCCGGGATTGCTCATGTACCGGCTCACCACTCCGACTGCATATCCTATGTCCGGTCTCGTACACACCATGGCGTACATCAAGCTCCCGACGGCTGAGGCATACGGCACTTCCATCATATCCTCCTTTTCAGCCTTTGTCTTGGGACTTTGCTTGCTGGTCAGCTTGCAGTTTGCCGGGAGGGTCGATCCGACCGGTCTTGCTTCCGACATGTTGAACCGTTGAAGCACCTTTGTCACGTACTTCTCCTGTGACAGCCACAACTGCTTCTTCTTCCGGTCCCGGATGATGTGCATCCCTAGTATTTGCCTCGCCGGACCCAGGTCCTTCATTGAGAAGGTTCGGTGAAGAGCCTTCTTCAGCATCCGTATCTTGACCTGGTCCCGTCCGACGATCAACATGTCGTCCACGTACAGGAGGAGTATTAGGAAGTCTCCTCCTTCAAACTTCTTCACAAACACGCAGTGGTCGGACTGCGTTTTGAGGTACCCTTCGTCGGTCATGAAGGAGTCGAACTTCCGGTACCATTGCCGGGGAGCCTGCTTCAGTCCGTAAAGGCTCTTCTTCAACCGGCATACCAGGTGCTCCTTCCCTTTCTTCTCGAATCCTTCCGGTTGCTGCATGTAGATTTCTTCTTCGAGGTCACCGTGAAGGAATGTTGTCTTCACGTCCATCTGTTCTACCTCGAGGTCCATGCTTGCCGCTATGCTCAGCACCGTCCGGATGGAGGTCATCTTCACTACCGGGGCAAATATCTCGTCGAAGTCGACGCCCTTCTTTTGCTGAAACCCCTTCACCACGATCCTGGCTTTGTATCTCGGGGGGTTTCCGGCATCTCCCGGTTTCAGCTTGAACACCCACTTGTTTCGAAGTGCCCGCTTTCCCTTCGGCAACTCCACAAGTTCATATGTGTGGTTCTCATGCAGGGAATCCATCTCGTCCTGCATGGCACTCAACCACCTGCGGCTCTGGGTGTCATGCTTCGCTTCTTCAAAGCTCTCCGGCTCCCCCTCGTCGGTTAGCAGCACGTGCTCTGGTTCCGGAAATCTCCGGGGGGCCCTTCTCTCTCTTAGAGGATATCTCCGTTCCGGAGCTTCGGTAACCGGTTCTTCCGATTCTTCTTCATCCGAGACCATTTCGGGATCGGGGCCGGTTCCGGTATCATTTTCATCTTCTTCGGCCGGTTCTGTGTCTTCACTGTCTTCGGCCGGATCCTCGAGTGCTAACCGGTCCCTTGCCGGTCGGGACTGCTCCTCGTAGAGTTGATCCTCACCGGTCGACTTGGAGCTCTTCATCTTCTTCTCCGACTCCCAGTCAGCGAGCGTCTTGTTCTCCATGAAGATGATATCACGACTCCGGAATATCTTCTTGTCGACCGGGTCCCATACTCGGTAGCCGAACTCGTCGTCGCCGTAACCGAGGAATATGCATGGCCGGGTCTTCGGATCTAGCTTTCCTCTCCGGTCCTTTGCCACATGCACGTATGCGAGACACCCGAACACCTTCAGATGCCGGTAGGACACTTCCTTACCGGTCCACACTCTCTGCGGCGTGTCTCCGTCCAAAGGTACTGAGGGTGATCTGTTTATCACGTATGTCGCCGTCGACATTGCCTCAGCCCAAAACCCCTTGGGTAATTTCGCATGCGCCAGCATACTCCGGACCCGCTCCATTATGGTCCGGTTCATCCTCTCGGCCAGCCCGTTCAGTTCCGGCGTCTTCGGCACAGTAAACTCGAGTCGGATTCCCTTCGAGCGACAGTACTCCTGGAACTGCCCCCGGTATTCCCCTCCGTTATCCGCTCGTATCGCTTTCAGCTTCTTGCCGGATTCCCTTTCCACTCTCGCGTGGAGTTCTTTGAAGACGGACAACACTTGGTCCTTTGTCTTCAACGGTGCCGTCCACAGCTTCCGGCTGTGATCATCAATGAATGTCACGAAGTACTGGGCTCCGCCATGTGACTTCGTTTCTACCTGACACACATCAGTGTGCACCAACTCCAATGGTGCGCTACGTCTCGTCGGTGGCCTTGAGTGGAAGGAGGTTCGGTTCTGCTTACCGGCCAGGCAATCGGTGCACTTCTCCAGGTGCACGTGCTTCACTGGGATGAGGTTGTCTTCTGCAAGCCTCTTCATCCCCTTCTCACTCATGTGGCACAGTCTTTTGTGCCACAGCTCACCGGCAGTGTCGGCTGCCACATTCAGCTCTTCCGGACATAACCGGGCATTCATCAGGTACAGTGTGTTGACCTTCCGGGCCCGAACCACTATCAAGCTCCCCTTGCTGAACTTCATGACACCGTTCCGGATGCTACCCGTGTAGCCTTCATCATCTAGCCTCCCGGCCGAAATCAGGTTCAATCGGACCGCCGGAACGTGTCGGACATCTTTCAGCAGCATTTTGCATCCGGTCGGGGTTGTCAACCACACGTCTCCTATGCCGGCAATCCGGCACGTACCTTCATTTCCCATCCGAACACAGCCATGCTCGCCGGCTGTGTAGGATGAGAAGTATCTTCTCTCCGGGGTCAGGTGGAACGATGCTCCGGAATCGACCACCCAGGTCGTCTCATCGCCGGCAACGTTTAGCTCACCTTCTTCGGTGATGAGCATGATTTCTTCCTCACTTGCCGCGAGTGCCGTTGTTCCTTTCCGGTCTTGCCCTCGCCGATCCGAACCTCTCCGGTCCGTGGCTCCCCGGTATGCACCGTTTCTCTCCGGTGACTTCTTCGAGTCGGTGTCGTCGGCTCCGTTGTCTTTTCGGTAATGCCGACAATTCTTTCGGAAGTGCCCCGGCTTCCCACAGTGGAAGCATGTGGGCCTTCCTCTTGACTGCGACCGGGTCCCCGACTTCTCCCGTCTTTGCGGACTCCGGTTCCATTGTCTTCCCCGATCCGATTCGGTAAACAGCATCTTCGGGTCGGAGGCCGGTTCCTTATCTCTCCGACGCGCTTCTTCATTCAGAATACTTGTCTTTACAGTTTGTAAGGACAAGTTATCTTCGGTGCACGAGGTGCTGAGAGTCACCACCAAGTTCTCCCAGCTTTCCGGCAATGTACACATCAGGATGATGGCTTGCATTGCATCCTCCAACGGGAACTTGATCGCCGCAAGCTGGTTCACGAATCCCATGAACGTGCTTACGTGTTCCACCATACTCTCGCCGTCCCGATACTTGAGATTCACAATCTTCCTCATCAGGGAGGTCCGGTTCAACGCATTCTTCCTCTCATAGAGGCCAGACAGCTTCTTCCACATCTCGTATGCGTTGGTGTCGTTCGCCACATGTTGCAGGACGCTTACGTCGACATATTGTCGGATCGTCGCTACGGCTTTCCGGTTCAGGAGCTTCCACTCCGACTCAAGTACCCCCTTCGGTATTTCCGACCTGTCAATCGGTTCGTACAGGTCCCGAACAATCAGAAGATCCTCCATCTTGATCTTCCAGTCGGCGTAATTCTGTGCATTCAGCACCATCATCATCGGCTGCCCGCTGCCGCCGCCTTCCATTTTCTGCAACAGTCGCTCTGATACCAGTTTGTAAGGAATAGGCCCTTCTATCCACCTTCTTATCTCGGCCACAACCGATTAATCGCGGATCAATGGAGCAGAAAATAGGAAACACACGTAGAAACAAAACGAAGAAACGCGAGTACACAAGGATTAACGTGGAAAACCCTAAACGGGGAAAAACCACGGGAGTACAAGACTCCAAACAACACTATACAGAGAAGTATACAATGACGAGCTCCAAGGCGACGACCTTGAGCTCGCTGTCCTCGCCACAGGCGGCGGAAATACACAGAGGCGTCTACCTCTTTCTCTTCGCGCTCTCTCTCTTTCTCTCTCACACGGCTGCTCTCTCTTCACTCCTCTAAAGTGGAAAAACAGAAAAATGAGAAGCAACAGAAAAACTGTTTGGCCTAAGTCATATTTATACTTATATGACTTTGGGCTATTTACAACTATAGCCTCAGGGGGCTCGTAGCGAACATATTCACGGATATGTCCCTGCATCCGGATCGCTCTCCGGGTACATTCGTCATCCGGCACCGAAGCCGGGGTCTTCGTCATCCGGATCCGAAACCGAAACCGGGCTTGTCGGCATTCATCTCCGATATCCGACCATCCCATCCGAAAGGGACCGAAATCCCATAATGTTGTTAGCTTCGATTCGCATGTTTGAACACTAAAATCGGATATCACACGAGCCAGGTATGACAATTTTACTTTACTCACTTACTCTTCTCAACTCCCTCCTCAAATTTGGTAATTTCTTCATGTCTCTCGAGCTGAGTTACAAAATCTTGATTTTTTAATTCCATATTATAGCTAGTGTTGTTAGCTTCGATTCGCATGTTTGAACACTAAAATCGGATATCACACGAGCCAGGTATGACAAGTTTAATTTACTCACGCGCTCTTCTCAACTCCCTCCTCAAATTTGGTAATTTCTTCATGTCTCTCGACCTCAGTATCAAAATCTTGATTTTTTAATTCCATAACATAGCTAGCGTTATTAGCTTCAATTCGCATGTTTGAACACTAAAATCCGATATCACACGAGCCAGGTATGACAATTTTAATTTACTCACGCGCTCTTCTCAACTCCCTCCTCTAATTTACTAATTTCTTCATGTCTCTCGACCTGAGTTTCAAAATCTTGATTTTTTAATTCCATATCATAGCTAGTGTTATTAGCTTCGATTCGCATGATTGGAACACTAAAATCGGATATCACACGAGCCAGTCATGAACATTTTAATTTACTCACACGCTCTTCTCAACTCCCTCCTCTAATTTACTAATTTCTTCATGTCTCTCGACCTGAGTTTCAAAATCTTGATTTTTTAATTCTATATCATAGCTAGTGTTATTAGCTTCGATTCGCATGATTGGAACACTAAAATCGGATATCACACGAGCCAGTCATGAACATTTTAATTTACTCACACGCTCTTCTCAACTGCCTCCTCTAATTTACTAATTTCTTCATGTCTCTCGACCTGAGTTTCAAAATCTTGATTTTTTAATTCCATATCATAGCTAGTGTTATTAGCTTCGATTCGCATGATTGGAACACTAAAATCGGATATCACACAAGCCAGTCATGAACATTTTAATTTACTCACACGCTCTTCTCAACTCCCTCCTCTAATTTACTAATTTTTTCATGTCTCGCGACCTAAGTTTAAAAATCTTGATTTTTTAATTCCATATTATAGCTAGTGTTGTTAGCTTCGATTCGCATGATGGAACACTAAAATCGAATATCACACGAGCAAGGTATGAACATTTTAATTTACGCACCTGCTCTTCTCAACTCCCGGCTCAAATTTGGTAATTTCTTCATGTCTCTCGACCTGAGTTTCAAAATCATGATTTTTTAATTCAATATCATAGCTAGTGTTGTTATCTTCGATTCGCATGTTTGAACACTAAAATCCGATATCCCACGAGCCAGGTATGACAATTTTAATTTACTCACTTACTCTTCTCAACTCCCTCCTCAAATTTGGTAATTTCTTCATGTCTCTCGACCTGAGTTTCAAAATCTTGATTTTTTAATTCCATATCATAGCTAGTGTTGTTAGCTTCGATTCGCATGTTTGAACACTAAAATCGGATATCACACGAGCCAGGTATGACAATTTTAATTTACTCACTTACTCTTCTCAACTCCCTCCTCAAATTTGGTAATTTCTTCATGTCTCTCGACCTGAGTTTCAAAATCTTGATTGTCTAATTCCAAATCATAGCTAGTGTTGTTAGCTTCGATTCGCATCTTTGAACACTAAAATCCGATATCACACGAGCCAGGTATGAACATTTTAATTTACTCACTTGCTCTTCTCAACTCCCTCCTCAAATTTGGTAATTTCTTCATGTCTCTCGACCTGAATTTCAAAATCTTGATTTTTTAATTCAATATCATAGCTAGTGTTGTTATCTTCGATTCGCATGTTTAAAAACTAACATCTAATATCACACGAGCCAGGTGTGACAATTTTAATTTACTGACACGCTCTTCTCAACTCCCTCCTCTAATTTACTAATTTTTTCATGTCTCGCGACCTAAGTTTAAAAATCTTGATTTTTTAATTCCATATTATAGCTAGTGTTGTTAGCTTCGATTCGCATGATGGAACACTAAAATCGAATATCACACGAGCAAGCTATGAACATTTTAATTTACGCACCTGCTCTTCTCAACTCCCTCCTCAAATTTGGTAATTTCTTCATGTCTCTCGACCTGAGTTTCAAAATCTTGATTTTTTAATTCAATATCATAGCTAGTGTTGTTATCTTCGATTCGCATGTTTGAACACTAAAATCTGATATCACACGAGCCAGGTATGACAATTTTAATTTACTCACTTACTCTTCTCAACTCCCTCCTCAAATTTGGTAATTTCTTCATGTCTCTCGACCTGAGTTACAAAATCTTGATTTTTTAATTCCATATCATAGCTAGTGTTGTTAGCTTCGATTCGCATGTTTGAACACTAAAATCCCATATCACACGAGCCAGGTATGACAATTTTAATTTACTCACGCGCTCTTCTCAACTCCCTCCTCTAATTTACTAATTTCTTGATGTCTCTCGACCTGAGTTTCAAAAGCTTGATTTTCTAATTCCATATCATAGCTAGTGTTGTTAGCTTCGATTCGCATGTTTGAACACTAAAATCCGATATCACACGAACCAGGTATGACAACTTTAATTTACTCACTTCCTTTTCTGAAGTCCCTCCTCTAATTTACTAATTTCTTCATGTCTCTCGACCTGAGTTTCAAAATCTTGATTTTTTAATTCCATATCATAGCTAGTGTTATTAGCTTCGATTCGCATGATTGGAACACTAAAATCGGATATCACACGAGCCAGTCATGAACATTTTAATTTACTCACACGCTCTTCTCAACTCCCTTCTCTAATTTGCTAATTTCTTCATGTCTCTCGACCTGAGTTTCAAAATCTTGATTTTTTAATTCCATATCATAGCTAGTGTTGTTAGCTTCGATTCGCATGTTTGAACACTAAAATCCGATATCACACAAGCCAGGTATGACAATTTTAATTTACTCACTTGCTCTTCTCAACTCCCTCCTCTAATTTACTAATTTCTTCATGTCTCTCGACCTGAGTTTCAAAATCTTGATTTTCTAATTGCATATCATAGCTAGTGTTGTCAGCTTCGATTCGCATGTTTGAACACTAAAATCCGATATCACACGAGCCAGGTATGACAATGTTAATTTACTCACTTGCTCTTCTCCACTCCCTCCTCTAATTTACTAATTTCTTCATGTCTCTCGACCTGAGTTTCAAAATATTGATTTTCTAATTCCATTTTATAGCTAGTGTTAATTTACTGACTTGCTCTTCTCAACTCCCTCCTCAAATTTGCTAATTTCTTCATGTCTCTCGACCTGATATTGCAAATCTTGATTTTTTAATTCCATATCATAGCTAGTGTTGTTAGCTCGATTGGCATGATTGGAACACTAAAATCGGATATCACACGAGCCAGTTATCTTGATTTTCTAATTCCATATCATATCTAGTGTTGTTAGGTTCGATTCGCATGATGGGACACTAAAATCCGATATCACACGAGCCAGGTATGACAATTTTAATTTACTCACTTGCTCTTCTCAACTCCCTCCTCAAATTTCCTAATTTCTTCATGTCTCTCGACCTGAGTTTCAAAATCTTGATTTTTTAATTCCATATCATAGCTAGTGTTGTTATCTTCGATTCGCATGTTTGAACACTAAAATCTGATATCACACGAGCCAGGTATGATAATTTTAATTTACTCACTTACTCTTCTCAACTCCCTCCTCTAATTTGCTAATTTCTTCATGTCTCTCGACCTGAGTTTCAAAATCTTGATTTTTTAAATCCATATCATAGCTAGTGTTGTTAGCTTCGATTCGCATGTTTGAACACTAAAATCAGATATCACACGAGCCAGGTATGACAACTTTAATTTACTCAGGCTCTCTTCTCAACTCCCTGCTCTAATTTACTAATTTCTTCATGTCTCTCGACCTGAGTTTCGAAATCTTGATTTTTAAATTCCATATCATAGCTAGTGTTATTAGCTTCGATTCGCATGATTGGAACACTAAAATCGGATATCACACGAGCCAGTTATGAACTTTTTAATTTACTCACGCGCTCTTCTCAACTCCCTCCTCTAATTTACTAATTTTTTCATGTCTCGCGACCTGAATTTCAAAATCTTGATTTTCTAATTCCATATTATAGCTAGTTTTGTTATCTTCGATTTGCATGTTTGAACACTAAAATCGGATATCACACGAGCCAGGTATGACAATTTTAATTTACTCACACGCTCTTCTCAACTCCCTCCTCAAATTTTGTAATTTCTTCATATCTCTCGACCTCAGTTTCAAAATCTTGATTTTTTAATTCCATTTTACTTTACTCTCGAGCTCTTCTCAATTCCCTGCTCAAATTTGGTAATTTCTTCATGTCTCTCGACCTGAGTTTCAAAATCTTGATTTTTAAATTCCATATGATAGCTAGTGTTGCTAGCTTCGATTCACATGTTTGAACACTAAAATCCGATATAACATGGGCCAGATATGAATATTTTAATTTACTCACGTGTTGTTCTCAACTCCCTCCTCTAATTTCGGAATTACTTTATGTCTCTCGAACTGAGTTTACAAATCTTGATTTTTTAATTCCATATCATAGGTGGCTTTGTGAGCTTCGATTCGCATGTTTGAACACTAAAATCCGATATCACATGGGGCAGGTATGAACATTTTAATTTACTCTCGGGCTCTTCTCTACTCCCTCCTCTAATTTGGGAATTTTCTCATGTCTCTCGAACTGAGTTTACCAATCTTGATTTTTTAATTCCATATGATAGCTAGCATTCTTAGCTTCGATTCGCATGTTTGAACACTAAAATCCGATATCACATGGGCCAGGTATGAACATTTTATTTACTCTCGAGCACTTCTCTACTCCCTCCTCTAATTTGCAAATTTCTTCATGTCTCTCGACCTGAATTTCAAAAGCTTTATTTTTTAATTCCATATGATAGCTAGCGTTGCTAGCTTCGATTCGCACGTTTGAACACTAAAATCCGATACCACATGGGCCAGGTATGAACATTTTAATTTACTCTCGGGCACTTCTCTACTCCCTTCTCTAATTGGCAAATTTCTTCATGTCTCTCGACCTGAATTTCGAAAGCTTGATTTTTTAATTCCATATGATAGCTAGCATTGCTAGCTTCGATTTGCATGTTTGAACACTAAAATCCGATATTACATGGGCCAGGTATGAACATTTTACTTTACTCTCGGGCTCCTCTCATTTCCCTCCTCAAATTTGGTAATTTCTTCATGTCTCTCGACCTGAGTTTCAAAATCTTGATTTTTTAATTGCATATCATAGGTAGCTTTGTTAGCTTCGATTCGCATGTCTGAACACTAAAATCCGATATCACATGGGCCAGGTCTAAATATTTTAATTTACTCTCGGGCTCTTCTTAACTCCCTCCTCAAATTTGGTAATTACTTCATATCTCTCGACCTGAGTTTCAAAATCTTGATTTTTTAATTCCATATCATAGCTAGCATTGTTAGGTTCGATTTGCATGTTCTCAACTCTCGGGCTCTTCTCAACTCCCTCCTCAAATTTGCAAATTTCATCATGTCTGTCGACCTGAGTTTCGAAAGTTTGATTTTTTAATTACAAATCATAGCTAGCATTGTTAGCTTCGATTCGCATGTTTGAACACTAATATCCGATATAACATGGGCCAGGTATGAACATTCTACTTTACTCTCGGGCTCTTCTCAACTCCCTCCTCAAATTTGGTAATTACTTCATGTCTCTCGACCTGAGTTTCAAAATCTTGATTTTTTAATTCCATTTCATAGCTAGCATTGTTAGCTTCGATTTGCATGTTTGAACACTAAAATCCGATATCACATGGGCCAGGTCTTAACATTTTAATTTACTCTCGGGCTCTTCTCTACTCCCTGCTCTAATTTACAAATTTCTTCATGTCTCTCGACCTGAATTTCAAAAGCTTGATTTTTTAATCACGCACTCTTCTCAACTCCCTACTCTAATTTGCAAATTACTTCATGTCTCTCGACCTGAGTTTCAAAATCTTGATTTTTTAATTCCATGTTATAGCTAGCATTGTTAGCTTCGATTCGAATGTTTGAACACTAAAATCCGATATCACATGGGCCAGGTATGAACATTTTATTTACTCTCGGGCACTTCTCTACTCCCTCCTCTAATTTGCAAATTTCTTCATGTCTCTCGACCTGAATTTCAAAATCTTGATTTTTTAATTCCATATGATAGCTAGCGTTGCTAGCTTCGATTCGCACGTTTGAACACTAAAATCCGATACCACATGGGCCAGGTCTGAACATTTTAATTTACTCACACACTCTTCTCAACTCCGTCCTCAAATTTGGTAATTTCTTCATGTCTCTCGACCTGAGTTTCAAAATCTTGATTTTTTAATTCCATATCATAGCTAGCGTTGTTAGCTTCGATTTGCATGTTTGAACACTAAAATCCGATATCACATGGGTCAGGTCTTAACATTTTAATTTACTCTCGGGATCTTCTCTACTCCCTGCTCTAATTTGCAAATTTCTTCATGTCTCTCGACCTGAATTTCAAGAGCCTGATTTTTTAATTCCATATAATAGCTAGCGTTGTTAGCTTCGATTCGCATGTTTGAACACTAAAATCCGATATCACATGGGCCAGGTATAAAAATTTTAATTTACGCTCGGGCTCTTCTCAACTCCCTCCTCAAATTTGGTAATTTCTTCAAGTCTCTCGACCTGAGTTTCAAAATCTTGATTTTTTAATTCCATATCATAGCTAGCTTTGTTAGCTTCGATTTGCATGTTTGAACACTAAAATCCGATATCACATGGGCCAGGTCTTAACATTTTAATTTACTCTGGGACTCTTCTCTACTCCCTGCTCTAATTTGCAAATTTCTTCATGTCTCTCGACCTGAATTTCAAAAGCTTGATTTTTTAATTCCAGATGATAGCTAGCGTTGCTAGCTTCGATTCGCATGTTTGAACACTCAAATCCGATATCACATGGGCCAGGTATGAACATTTTACTTTACGCTCGGGCTCTTCTCAACTCCCTCCTCAAATTTGCAAATTTCATCATGTCTGTCGACCTGAGTTTCAAAATTTTGATTTTTTAATTACAAATCATAGATAGCATTGTTAGCTTCGATTCGCATGTTTGAACACTAATATCCGATATAACATGGGCCAGGTATGAACATTCTACTTTACTCTCGGGCTCTTCTCAACTCCCTCCTCAAATTTGGTAATTACTTCATGTCTCTCGACCTGAGTTTCAAAATCTTGATTTTTTAATTCCATATCATAGCTCGCATTGTTAGCTTCGATTTGCATGTTTGAACACTAAAATCCGATATCACATGGGCCAGGTCTTAACATTTTAATTTACTCTCGGGCTCTTCTCTACTCCCTCCTCTAATTTGCAAATTTCTTCATGTCTCTCGACCTGAGTTTCAAAATCCTGATTTTTTTATTCCATATCATAGCTAGCTTTGTTAGCTTCGAGTCGCATGTTTGAACACTAAAATCCGATATCACATGGGCCAGGTATAAACATTTTAATTTACTCTCGGGCTCTTCTCAACTCCCTCCTCAAATTTGCAAATTTCTTCATGTCTCTCAACCTGAGTTTCAAAATGTTGATTTTTTAATTCCATAGCATAACTAGTGTTATTAGCTTCGATTCGAATGATTGGAACACTAAAATCGGATATCACACGAGCCAGTTATGAACTTTTAAATTTACTCACGCGCTCTTCTCAACTCCGTCCTCTAATTTACTAATTTTTTCATGTCTCGCGACCTGAGTTTCAAAATCTTGATTTTCTAATTCCATATTATAGCTAGTGTTGTTAGCTTTGATTCGCATGATGGGACACTAAAATCGAATATCACACGAGCCAGGTATGAACATTTTAATTTACTCACTTGCTCTTCTCAACTCCCTCCTCAAATTTGGTAATTTCTTCATGTCTCTCGACCTGAGTTTCAAAATATTGATTTTCTAATTCCATATCAAAGCTAGTGTTGTTAGCTTCGATTCGCATGTTTGACCACTAAAATCCGATATCATACGAGCCAGGTATGACAACTTTAATTTACTCACTTCCTCTTCTGAACTCCCTCCTCTAATTTACTAATTTCTTCATGTCTCTCAACCTGAGTTTCAAAATCTTGATTTTCTAATTCCATATCATAGCTAGTCTTATTAGCTTCGATTCGCATGATTGGAACACTAAAATCCGATATCACACGAGCCAGTTATGAACATTTTAATTTACTCCCGCGCTCTTCTCAACTCCCTCCTCTAATTTACTAATGTTTTCATGTCTCTCGACCTCAGTTTCAAAATCTTGATTTTCTAATTCCATATCATAGCTAGTGTTGTTAGCTTCGATTCGCATGTTTGAACACAAAACTCCGATATCACACGAGCCAGGTATGACAATTTTAATTTACTCACGCGATCTTCTCAACTCCCTCCTCTGATTTACTAATTTCATCATGTCTCGCGACCTGAGTTTCGAAATCTTGATTTTCTAATTCCATATCATAGCTAGTGTTGTTAGCTTCGATTCGCATGTGTGAACACAACAATCCGATATCACACGAGCCAGGTATGAACATTTTAATTTACTCACGCGCTCCTCTCAACTCCCTCCTCAAATTTGGTAATTTCTTCATGTCTCTCGACCTGAGTTTCAAAATCTTGATTTTTTAATTTCATATCATAGCTAGTGTTGTTAGCTTCGATTCGCATGATGGAACACTAAAATCGGATATCACACGAGCCAGGTATGAACATTTTAATTTACTCACTTGCTCTTCTCAACTCCCTCCTAAAATTTGCTAATTTCTTCATGTCTCTCGACCTGATTTCCAAATCTTGATTTTTTAATTCCATATCATAGCTAGTGTTGTTAGCTTCGATTGGCATGTTTGAACACTAAAATCCGATATCACACAAGCCAGGTATGACAATTTTAATTTACTCACTTGCTCTTCTCAACTCCCTCCTCTAATTTACTAATTTCTTGATGTCTCTCGACCTGAGTTTCAAAATCTTGATTTTTTAATTCCATATTACAGCTAGTGTTGTTAGCTTTGATTCGCATGATGGGACACTAAAATCGAATATCACACGAGCCAGTTATGAACATTTTAATTTACTCACGCGCTCTTCTCAACTCCCTCCTCTAATTTACTAATTTTTTCATGTCTCGCGACCTGAGTTTCAAAATCTTGATGTTCTAATTCCATATTATAGCTAGTGTTGTTAGCTTTGATTCGCATGATGGGACACTAAAATCGAATATCACACGAGCCAGGTATGAACATTTTAATTTACTCACTTGCTCTTCTCAACTCCCTCCTCAAATTTGGTAATTTCTTCATTTCTCTCGACCTGAGTTTCAAAATATTGATTTTTTAATTCCAGATTATAGCTAGTGTTGTTAGCTTTGATTCGAATGATGGAACACAACAATCCGATATCACACGAGCCAGGTATGAAGATTTTAATTTACTCACTTGCTCTTCATGTCTATCGACCTGAGTTTCGAAATTTTGATTTTTTAATTACAAATCGTAGGTGGCTTTGTGAGCTTCGATTCGCATGTTCGAACACTAAAATCCGATATCACATGGGCCAGGTATGAACATTTTAATTTACTCTCGGGCTCTTCTCAACTCCCTCCTCAAATTTCCAAATTTCTTGATGTCTGTGGACCTGAGTTTCAAAATCTTGATGTTTCAATTCCATATCATAGGTAGCTTTGTTAGCTTCGAATCTCTTGATTGAACACTAAAATCCGATATCACATGGGCCAGGTCTAAACATTTTAATTTACTCACACGCTCTTCTCAACTCCCTCCTCAAATTTGGTAATTTCTTCATGTCTCGCGACCTGAGTTTCAAAATCTTGATTTTTTAATTCCATATCATAGCTAGCGTTGCTAGCTTCGATTTGCATGTTTGAATACTAAAATCCGATATCACATGGGCCAGGTATGAACATTTTAATTTACTCTCGGGCTCTTCTCTACTCCCTCCTCTAATTTGGGAATATTTTCATGTCTCTCGACCTGAGTTTAGAAATCTTGATTTTTTAATTCCAAATGATAGCTAGCATTGTTAGCTTCGATTCGCATGTTTGAACACTAAAATCCGATATCACATGGGCCAGGTATAAAAATTTTAATTTACGCTCGGGCTCTTCTCAACTCCCTCCTCAAATTTGGTAATTTCTTCAAGTCTCTCGACCTGAGTTTGAAAATCTTGATTTTTTAATTGCATATCATAGGTAGCTTTGTTAGCTTCGATTCGCATGTTTGAACACTAAAATCCGATATCACATGGGCCAGGTATGAACATTTTAATTTACTCTCGGGCTCTTCTCAACTCCCTCCTCAAATTTCGTAATTTCTTCATATCTCTCGACCTCAGTTTCAAAATCTTGATTTTTTAATTCCATATCATAGCTAGCGTTGCTAGCTTCGATTCGCATGTTTGAACACTAAAATCCGATATCACATGGGCCAGGTATGAACATTCTAATTTACTCTCAGGCTCTTCTCTACGTCCTCCTCTAATTTGGGAATTTTTTCATGTCTCTCGACCTGAGTTTACAAATCTTGATTTTCTAATTCCATATCATAGGTAGCTTTGTTAGCTTCGATTCGCATGTTTGAACACTAAAACCCGATATCACATGGGCCAAGTCTAAACATTTTAATTTAATCACGCACTCTTCTCAACTCCCTGCTCTAATTTGCAAATTACTTCATGTCTCTCGACCTGAGTTTCAAAATCTTGATTTTTTAATTCCATGTCATAGCTAGCTTTGTTAGCTTCGATTCGCATGTTTGAACACTAAAATCCGATATCACATGGGCCAGGTATGAACATTTTATTTACTCTCGGGCACTTCTCTACTCCCTCCTCTAATTTGCAAATTTCTTCATGTCTCTCGACCTGAATTTCAAAAGCTTTATTTTTTAATTCCATATGATAGCTAGCGTTGCTAGCTTCGATTCGCACGTTTGAACACTAAAATCCGATACCACATGGGCCAGGTATGAACATTTTAATTTACTCTCGGGCACTTCTCTACTCCCTTCTCGAATTTGCAAATTTCTTCATGTCTCTCGACCTGAATTTCAAAAGCTTGATTTTTTAATTCCATATGATAGCTAACATTGCTAGCTTCGATTTGCATGTTTGAACACTAAAATCCGATATTACATGGGCCAGGTATGAACATTTTACTTTACTCTCGGGCTCTTCTCAATTCCCTCCTCAAATTTGGTAATTTCTTCATGTCTCTCGACCTGAGTTTCAAAATCTTGATTTTTTAATTCCATATCATAGCTAGCTTTGTTAGCTTCGATTTGCATGTTTGAACACTAAAATCCGATATCACATGGGCCAGGTCTGAACATTTTAATTTACTCACACACTCTTCTCAACTCCCTCCTCAAATTTGGTAATTTCTTCATGTCTCTCGACCTGAGTTTCAAAATCTTGATTTTTTAATTCCATATCATAGCTAGCTTTGTTAGCTTCGATTTGCATGTTTGAACACTAAAATCCGATATCACATGGGCCAGGTCTTAACATTTTAATTTACTCTCGGGATCTTCTCTACTCCCTGCTCTAATTTGCAAATTTCTTCATGTCTCTCGACCTGAATTTCAAAAGCCTGATTTTTTAATTCCATATAATAGCTAGCGTTGCTAGCTTCGATTCGCATGTTTGAACACTAAAATCCGATATCACATGGGCCAGGTATAAAAATTTTAATTTACGCTCGTGCTCTTCTCAACTCCCTCCTCAAATTTGGTAATTTCTTCAAGTCTCTCGACCTGAGTTTCAAAATCTTGATTTTTTAATTGCACATCATAGGTAGCTTTGTTAGCTTCGATTCGCATGTTTGAACACTAAAATCCGATATCACATGGGCCAGGTATGAACATTTTAATTTACTCTCGGGCTCTTCTCAACTCCCTCCTCAAATTTCGTAATTTCTTCATATCTCTCGACCTCAGTTTCAAAATCTTGATTTTTTAATTCCATATCATAGCTAGCGTTGCTAGCTTCGATTCGCATGTTTGAACACTAAAATCCGATATCACATGGGCCAGGTATGAACATTCTAATTTACTCTCAGGCTCTTCTCTACGTCCTCCTCTAATTCGGGAATTTTTTCATGTCTCTCGACCTGAGTTTACAAATCTTGATTTTCTAATTCCATATCATAGGTAGCTTTGTTAGCTTCGATTCGCATGTTTGAACACTAAAACCCGATATCACATGGGCCAAGTCTAAACATTTTAATTTAATCACGCACTCTTCTCAACTCCCTACTCTAATTTGCAAATTACTTCATGTCTCTCGACCTGAGTTTCAAAATCTTGATTTTTTAATTCCATGTTATAGCTAGCTTTGTTAGCTTCGATTCGCATGTTTGAACACTAAAATCCGATATCACATGGGCCAGGTCTTAACATTTTAATTTACTCTCGGGCTCTTCTCTACTCCCTACTCTAATTTGCAAATTTCTTCATGTCTCTCGATCTGAATTTTAGAAGCTTGATTTTTTAATTCCATGTCATAGTTAGTTTTGTTAGCTTCGATTCGCATGTTTGAACACTAAAATCCGATATCACATGGGCCAGGTCTGAACATTTTAATTTACTCACACGCTCTTCTCAACTCCCTCCTCAAATTTTGTAATTTCTTCATATCTCTCGACCTCAGTTTCAAAATCTTGATTTGTTAATTCCATTTTACTTTACTCTCGAGCTCTTCTCAATTCCCTCCTCAAATTTGGTAATTTCTTCATGTCTCTCGACCTGAGTTTCAAAATCTTGATTTTTAAATTCCATATGATAGCTAGTGTTGCTAGCTTCGATTCACATGTTTGAACACTAAAATCCGATATAACATGGGCCAGATATGAATATTTTAATTTACTCACGTGCTGTTCTCAACTCCCTCCTCTAATTTCGGAATTACTTTATGTCTCTCGAACTGAGTTTACAAATCTTGATTTTTTAATTCCATATCATAGGTGGCTTTGTGAGCTTCGATTCGCATGTTTGAACACTAAAATCCGATATCACATGGGGCAGGTATGAACATTTTAATTTACTCTCGGGCTCTTCTCTACTCCCTCCTCTAATTTGGGAATTTTCTCATGTCTCTCGACCTGAGTTTACAAATCTTGATTTTTTAATTCCATATGATAGCTAGCATTCTTAGCTTCGATTCGCATGTTTGAACACTAAAATCCGATATCACATGGGCCAGGTATGAACATTTTATTTACTCTCGGGCACTTCTCTACTCCCTCCTCTAATTTGCAAATTTCTTCATGTCTCTCGACCTGAATTTCAAAAGCTTTATTTTTTAATTCCATATGATAGCTAGCGTTGCTAGCTTCGATTCGCACGTTTGAACACTAAAATCCGATACCACATGGGCCAGGTATGAACATTTTAATTTACTCTCGGGCACTTCTCTACTCCCTGCTCTAATTTGCAAATTTCTTCATCTCTCTCGACCTGAATTTCAAAAGCTTGATTTTTTAATTCCATATGATAGCTAGCATTGCTAGCTTCGATTTGCATGTTTGAACACTAAAATCGGATATTACATGGGCCAGGTATGAACATTTTACTTTACTCTCGGGCTCTTCTCAATTCCCTCCTCAAATTTGGTAATTTCTTCATGTCTCTCGACCTGAGTTTTAAAATCTTGATTTTTTAATTCCATATCATAGCTATCTTTGTTAGCTTCGATTTGCATGTTTGAACACTAAAATCCGATATCACATGGGCCAGGTCTGAACATTTTAATTTACTCACACACTCTTCTCAACTCCCTCCTCAAATTTGGTAATTTCTTCATGTCTCTCGACCTGAGTTTCAAAATCTTGATTTTTTAATTCCATATCATAGCTAGCTTTGTTAGCTTCGATTTGCATGTTTGAACACTAAAATCCGATATCACATGGGCCAAGTCTTAACATTTTAATTTACTCTCGGGATCTTCTCTACTCCCTGCTCTAATTTGCAAATTTCTTCATGTCTCTCGACCTGAATTTCAAAAGCCTGATTTTTTAATTCCATATAATAGCTAGCGTTGCTAGCTTCGATTCGCATGTTTGAACACTAAAATCCGATATCACATGGGCCAGGTATAAAAATTTTAATTTACGCTCGGGCTCTTCTCAACTCTCTCCTCAAATTTCGTAATTTCTTCAAGTCTCTCGACCTGAGTTTCAAAATCTTGATTTTTTAATTGCATATCATAGGTAGCTTTGTTAGCTTCGATTCGCATGTTTGAACACTAAAATCCGATATCACATGGGCCAGGTATGAACATTTTAATTTACTCTCGGGCTCTTCTCAACTCCCTCCTCAAATTTCGTAATTTCTTCATATCTCTCGACCTCAGTTTCAAAATCTTGATTTTTTAATTCCATATCATAGCTAGTGTTGCTAGCTTCGATTCGCATGTTTGAACATTAAAATCCGATATCACATGGGCCAGGTATGAACATTCTAATTTACTCTCGGGCTCTTCTCTACGTCCTCCTCTAATTTGGGAATTTTTTCATGTCTCTCGACCTGAGTTTACAAATCTTGATTTTCTAATTCCATATCATAGGTAGCTTTGTTAGCTTCGATTCGCATGTTTGAACACTAAAACCCGATATCACATGGGCCAAGTCTAAACATTTTAATTTAATCACGCACTCTTCTCAACTCCCTGCTCTAATTTGCAAATTACTTCATGTCTCTCGACCTGAGTTTCAAAATCTTGATTTTTTAATTCCATGTCATAGCTAGCTTTGTTAGCTTCGATTCGCATGTTTGAACACTAAAATCCGATATCACATGGGCCAGGTCTTAACATTTTAATTTACTCTCGGGCTCTTCTCTACTCCCTGCTCTAATTTGCAAATTTCTTCATGTCTCTCGATCTGAATTTTAGAAGCTTGATTTTTTAATTCCATGTCATAGTTAGTTTTGTTAGCTTCGATTCGCATGTTTGAACACTAAAATCCGATATCACATGGGCCAGGTCTGAATATTTTAATTTACTCACACGCTCTTCTCAACTCCCTCCTCAAATTTTGTAATTTCTTCATATCTCTCGACCTCAGTTTCAAAATCTTGATTTTTTAATTCCATTTTACTTTACTCTCGAGCTCTTCTCAATTCCCTCCTCAAATTTGGTAATTTCTTCATGTCTCTCGACCTGAGTTTCAAAATCTTGATTTTTAAATTCCATATGATAGCTAGTGTTGCTAGCTTCGATTCACATGTTTGAACACTAAAATCCGATATAACATGGGCCAGATATGAATATTTTAATTTACTCACGTGCTGTTCTCAACTCCCTCCTCTAATTTCGGAATTACTTTATGTCTCTCGAACTGAGTTTACAAATCTTGATTTTTTAATTCCATATCATAGGTGGCTTTGTGAGCTTCGATTCGCATGTTTGAACACTAAAATCCGATATCACATGGGGCAGGTATGAACATTTTAATTTACTCTCGGGCTCTTCTCTACTCCCTCCTCTAATTTGGGAATTTTCTCATGTCTCTCGACCTGAGTTTACAAATCTTGATTTTTTAATTCCATATGATAGCTAGCATTCTTAGCTTCGATTCGCATGTTTGAACACTAAAATCCGATATCACATGGGCCAGGTATGAACATTTTATTTACTCTCGGGCACTTCTCTACTCCCTCCTCTAATTTGCAAATTTGTTCATGTCTCTCGACCTGAATTTCAAAAGCTTTATTTTTTAATTCCATATGATAGCTAGCGTTGCTAGCTTCGATTCGCACGTTTGAACACTAAAATCCGATACCACATGGGCCAGGTATGAAGATTTTAATTTACTCTCGGGCACTTCTCTACTCCCTTCTCTAATTTGCAAATTTCTTCATGTCTCTCGACCTGAATTTCAAAAGCTTGATTTTTTAATTCCATATGATAGCTAGCATTGCTAGCTTCGATTTGCATGTTTGAACACTAAAATCCGATATTACATGGGCCAGGTATGAACATTTTACTTTACTCTCGGGCTCTTCTCAATTCCCTCCTCAAATTTGGTAATTTCTTCATGTCTCTCGACCTGAGTTTCAAAATCTTGATTTTTTAATTCCATATCATAGGTAGCTTTGTTAGCTTCGATTCGCATGTCTGAACACTAAAATCCGATATCACATGGGCCAGGTCTAAATATTTTAATTTACTCTCGGGCTCTTCTTAACTCCCTCCTCAAATTTGGTAATTACTTCATATCTCTCGACCTGAGTTTCAAAATCTTGATTTTTTAATTCCATATCATAGCTAGCTTTGTTAGCTTCGAGTCGCATGTTCTCAACTCTCGGGCTCTTCTCAACTCCCTCCTCAAATTTGCAAATTTCATCATGTCTGTCGACCTGAGTTTCAAAATTTTGATTTTTTAATTACAAATCATAGCTAGCATTGTTAGCTTCGATTCGCATGTTTGAACACTAATATCCGATATAACATGGGCCAGGTATGAACATTCTACTTTACTCTCGGGCTCTTCTCAACTCCCTCCTCAAATTTGGTAATTACTTCATGTCTCTCGACCTGAGTTTCAAAATCTTGACTTATTAATTCTATATCATAGATAGCTTTGTTAGCTTCGATTCGCATGCTTCAACACTAAAATCCGATATCACACCTGCCAGCTATGAACATTTTGATTTACTCACGCACTCTTGTCTACACCGTCCTCAACTTTTCTTTTTTCTTCATGTCTCTCGCCGTGACTTTCAAAATCATGATTCTTCAATTCCATATTATAGAGTGCTTTGCCTTTTTCTTCAGGTCTCTCGCCCCTAGTTTCAAAATCATTATTTTTCAATTTCATATTATAGAGTGCATTTGTAGCTAAGATTCGCATGTTTGAACACAAATATTCGATATCACACTAGCTAGCTATGAACATTTTCATTTACTCATGCGCTCTTGTGTACACTGTCCTCAACTTTGCTTTTTTCTTCATGTCTCCTGGCCTGAATTTCAAAATCATGATTTTTCAATTCCTTCTCATAGCTATCATTGTTAGCATTGATTAGCATGTTTGAAGAAAAATATCCGATATCATTAGAGCCAGGTATGAAAATTTTTATTTACTCAAACGCGCTTTTCTACGTCGTTCTCATCTTTGCTTTTTTCTTCATGTCTCCTGCCCTGAGTTTCAAGATTATGATTTTTCAATTCCATATTATAGAGTGCATCGTTATCTTCCATATTATAGAGTGCATGTTTGAACACAAAAATCCGATATCACTCGAGCCAGGTATGAAAATTTTCATTTACTTACGCGCTCTGGTCTACACCGTCCTCAACATTGCTTTTTTCTTTATGTCTCTTACCCTGTGTTTCAAAATCATGATTTTTCAATTCTAAATTATAGAGTGCATCGTTAGCTTTGATTCACATGTTTGAACACAAAAATCCAATATCACACAAGCCAGCTATGAACATTTTTATTTACTCACGCGCTCTTGTCTACACCGTCCCCAACTTTGCTTTTTTCTTCATGTCTCCTTCGCTGAGTTACAAAATCATGATTTTAGAATTACATATTATATCTATCTTCGATAGCTTCCATTTGTATGTTTGAAGACAAAAATCCGATATCACTCAAGCCAGGTACAAACATCTTGATTTACTAACACGCTCATGTCTATGCCGTTCTCATCTTTGCTTTTTTCTTCATGTGTCTTGCCCTAAGTTTAAAAATCATTCTTTTTAAATTCCATATTATAGAGTGCATCGGTAGCTTCGATTCGCATGTTTGAACACAAAAATCTGATATCACACTAGCCAGCTATGAACATTTTCATTTACTCATGCGCTCTTGTCTACACCGTCCTCAACTTTGCTTTTTTCTTCATGTCTCCTGCCCTGAGTTTCAAAATCATGATTTTTCAATTACATATCATAGCTATCTTTCTATAGTTTCAATTCGCATGTTTAAAGACAAAAATCCGATATCACTCGAGCCAGGTATGAACATTTTGATTTACTCACACGCTCTTGTCTACGCTGTTCTTATCTTTGCTTTTTTCTTCATGTCTCTCGCCCTGAGTTTCAAAATCATAATTTTTCAATTCCATTTGAACACAAAAATCCGATATCACACAAGCCAAGTATGAACATTTTGATTTACTCACGCACTCTTGTCTACACCATCCTCAACTTTGCTTTTTTCTTCATGTCTGCTGGTCTGAGTTTCAAGATCATGATTTTTTAATTCCATATCATAACTATCTTGGTTTTCTTCGATTCACATGTTTGAACACAAAAATCCGATATCGCACTAGCCAACTATGAACATTTTTATTTACTCAGGCGCTCTTGTCTACACCGGCCTCAACTTTGCTTTTTTCTTCATGTCTCGTGCCCTGAGTTTCGAAATTATGATTTTTGAATTACATATCATAGCTATCTTCGTTAGCTTCGATTCGCATGTTTGAAGACAAAAATCCGATATCACTCAAGCCAGGTATGAACATTTTGATTAACTCACACGCTCTTGTCTACGCTATTCTCATCTTTTCTTTTTTCTTCATGCCTCTCGCCCCGAGTTACAACATCATGATTTTTCAATTCCATATTATAGAGTGCATCGTTAGCTTTGATTCGCATGTTTGACCACAAAAATCAAATATCACACAAGCCAGCTATGAACATTTTGATTTACTCACGCGCTCTTGTCTACACCATCCTCAACTTTGCTTTTTTCTTCATGTCTTCTGCCCCGAGTTTCAACATCATGATTTTTCAATTCCATATTATAGAGTGCATCGTTAGCTTTGATTCGCATGTTTGACCACAAAAATCAAATATCACACAAGCCAACTATGTACATTTTGATTTACTCACACGCTCTTGTCTATACCATCCTCAACTTTGCTTTTTTCTTCATGTCTCCTGCCTTGAGTTTAAAAATCATAATTTTTCAATTACATGTCATAGCTATCTTTGTTAGCTTCAATTCGCATGTTTGAACACAAAAATCCGATATCACACAAGCCAGCTATAAACATTTTGATTTACTCACGCGCTCTTGTCTACACCGTCATCAACTTTGCTTTTTTCTTCATGTCTCCTGCCCTAAGTTTCCAAGTCATGATTTTTCAATTCTATATCATAGCTATCTTCGTTAGCTTCTATTCACATCTTTAAACACAAAAATCCGATATCACACAAGACAGCTATGAACATTTTGATTTACTAACGCGCTCTTGTCTACACCGTCCTCAACTTTGCTTTTTTCTTCATGTCTCCTGCCCTGAGTTTCAAAGTCATGATTTTTCAATTCCATATCATAGCTATATTCATTAGCTTCAATTCGCATGTTTGAACATGTTAAGGATTAGGTAATTAATTAAGGAATAATTATTACCTAATTAAGTGATTAACTTAAGTGATTACGTAGCGGAAGATTAAGTGATATGTGCGTGTATGTGTGCGTGAGAGGAAGAGAGAGAGAAGTACACTTATGTATACTTACTTTTTCCATTATGTCTCTTGGCCTTAATTTTTAAACATAGATTTTATAAGCTCATATCATAGCCTACTTCGTTGGCTTCGATCCAACTATTTGAACGAGGAAATCAGATATCATATGAGGATGCTATGAACTTTCTGATGCATGTGGGCACTTTTGTTTGCGCTTGCATGACTTCTGCTACAACTTGACTTTTTCCTTCATGTCTCTTGGCTTGAATTTCAAATTTTAGATTTATTAGGTCATATGATAACCTACTTCGTTGGCTTTAAATCAACTACTTCAACGTGGAAATCTAATATCATATGAGGACGCTAGGAGCTTTTTGATTCATGTGGGCGCTCTTGTTTGCCCCTGCATGAGTTCTGCCACAACTTTACATTTTTATTCATGTCTCTTGGACTGAATTTCAAAACTTCAATTTTATTAGGTCATATCATAGCTGTTATTTGAAGCTTGGAGATATAACTTTGTGTGATTTTTTATTTTTAAGTTTTAGGTTTTGAGCAATTGGAAGGTTAGGTTTTTTTGAGTAATTTTATGATCATTTTCATGGCAAATATTTGTTGTACACTTAACCATTTTTTAGAGTTTTTGATGTTTGTTTCTATGTCAGGCTCTTGGTGACAGAGGTTATCAGATAGAAGGGCTCCCTTTGAAAGAGTCGGGCTCCTAGTTACAAAGGTTGTCAGACAGCGAGGATCCTTGTGATGGAGTCGGGCTCTTGGTGACAGAGGCTATGAGAGAGTCGGGCTCTTTGTGACAGACTCGGGCTCCTGGTGACAAACGTTGGCAGCTTTTTATCCACATTGGACGGTGGAGATCGTATGTGCCATCAGCGTTGCGACCTGCACCGTCCGTGCCCGCGATTCCCTCACTTGCCCTCTTAAATTTTGTTTGGAATTCTTTTGGTAGTAGTTAGTCACGAGCATGTATATATGTTATGTTATGTATGTTACCAGCAGCGGTACATATATTACCAGCAGCCCCTCCTGTCCTGTGTCTGCAGGGAGCAAGGATAGGGATTAGGGTAATTCATGTACAGTGCGCATGGATGGAAGTAGTACGTACATATATGTATGTAGGGAGTAAGTAAAGTATGTTCTTAGCAGCCGATGATGATGGCATGACATGGATTCCGGAAGTTCCAGGCAGAAGAAGAAGAAGATATGGGGGTAGAGGAAGCAGAGGAGGAGGAGGAGGAGGTATGGAGCAGACTTCCAGATGAGGTTGTGGAGCGAGTGTGGAAGAGACTGACAGCATATGATTGCATCAGAGTTGGATCCACATGCAAGAGGTTCAGATCCATCCTCCATATCTTCTTCTCCTCCCAATCACCCCTCCTTACCTCATATCCTTGTCCACCCAACCTTCTTCTTCTTCTGTTCCCGCTCCCTTCAGCAGGAGACGACGATGAAGAAGAAGAAGAAGAAGAAGAAGAAGAAGAAGACGAAGACCATGACGAACCGGAACTCAGCCTTGGCCTCTCCCACTCCTGCTCATGCTCATACGATCCCAGCCTTGGCAAGTGGATCCCTTTGCCCCTTTCCTTCTTGAGTTCAGGCCTCTCTGAATCCTCCTTCCCTGTTGCGTCAGCTGGCGGATTGCTTTGCTTCACCTCCGGAGGATTCGGCCCTGGTACCCACTCACTAACCTTCGTGGTTTGTAACCCTCTTACAAAGTCATGGAGAGAGCTCCCCCTGCTTCCTTCTGATGTTGGCCAGAATCTTGCTGTTGATGGGGAGCAAAATATACCTATAGACTTCAATGATGAAGACTCGGTGCATGCTTTCGGATTGATGACCTTTGATCATGAGCATGACAACCCCCGGGGCTATGAATTCTTCGCAATTAACTACACTTCTAGAAACGGAACTTGTATGGCCATGGCTTATTCTTCCCACCTTTGTAGCTGGCAAGGCCTCTCCGTCCTCACCATGGAGCAACCTTATTGCACATTAAGTAGTATGAATATTGTTGTTATGGGAAGAAATACCGAAATCGACGATAATGCCATCTCGCTCTATTCGCTGTGGAAGAGACGATCAGAGTTTGTCATATATCATCTTGCTCGAGGCACATGGACCGAGATCGAAAGCCCAGAGTGTGAATCCTCCCTCGTAAGTGCCCATTTGATTGATTGCTATGGTGTGTTGCACATGGTGGCGGGTGTCGGCATTGTGTGGCTTCCTACCAATGTGATTGAGAGCCCCACCAGCGTGCGCATCTGGAGGCTCAACATGCCAAGCAAGAGTTGGTCGGAAGTGACGAGAATGCCAGCTGCAGTTCTCCATGAATTTCGACGCAACATTGATTTCGAAAGCTTGCAGTGCTTGGGCAAGGACGGAGTGATCTACTTGACAAGTCTCCTGAAGGAGGTTCTCATGTATGACATGGAGACTGGGGATTGGAAATGGTTTGAGGCTGACTTCTTTGACGTGGACAAGGGATTTGTAGGGTTCATTCTTGAGCCGTCCCTAACCTCGCCTTGACTTGCAATTGTGCTAAGCTTGGACAGATGTTTTGTGTGTTGTCATGAATCATTGATTCTGCCTTACATTTTGTGAATCAGTTTGTTCCTGTTTTAGTGACATCTAGGCAGAATGGAGCATGTTGTTGACCGTGTGCTGGATGTTTGTTATAATGGACCCAAAGCATTTTCATGGGAAGGTCTGCCCAAAGTGGGCATGCATATACACTAGTAACGATGCTCTCATTTATACAATTGTAGATAGTAAAATTATGGTTATGATTGTTTTACTTGCCAATGAAAAATAAAATATCCGATTCTCTTTAAACTTGTGAGAATATTCTCTGTACTCGTGGCTTATCAAAAAAGGGAATTTTATTCAATCTATGGCTATACCTGGATATATACTTCTTTATATTATTTCTAGTATATTGTCAGTATGCTATAAGAGGCTCTTTAGTCAAAAGAAGAATGCTGAGAAAGCAAAGTAGGATGATAATCATAAAACTCAAGGCTTTGCTTGTATAGAATATACCGATTTTTGCTAAATGGCATTCTGAAAATGGTGTGTTTCCTGGCATTTAGCTGAATTGTTGCTGTTTATCTCGGTGAAAGGGTTTACCACAGATTGTGGTTTACTGTCATCATGTGGCATGTTTGTCATTACCAGATTTTTGCTGCATGCTATTGCATTTATTTCTTATGCCAGTAAGTTTAAATTTGATGAAATCTGGAAAAAGTGGGGTTTCGTGTTCAGAGTGCACTTACATGCTTCAGTTCAATGACAATTAGAACTAGGCGGAGGTGCCTAATGGAATATAAGAAAGTGAGTAGGGAGATTTTTTGAAATACTTAAAAACATTGTAGAGAGAAGTCAGAGTTAGACGACTGAGATTAGTGGCAATGTAAAATTCGTCAAAAGGCTAAGCAAAATGTGCTCAAAAGGACAATCAGTCATTTTTCTATTTCAAAAGCTGAAAGCCATGTGCTCATAGGTTCAAAACTATTGTGGCTCTTCATTGCAAGGATGTGTTTACACTTGACAACCTTTACCACCTTCACTTTGACAAGTGTTTGCCCAATGATATATATTGAAGTTTTTAGTTTCACCAGACTAATGTCTGTTATGAATGGGTCCACATTTTAGGTAACAAGTATCTTATGGGCGAAACATTTAAACATTTCAAAAAACCCAAACTGATTGAATTATAGAAATTAGATCATGGGAAGCAACAAAGACATCAATCTTTTGTGAATACTCTACTCTTCTCAATGTTGTTTTCTTAATAATTTTGCACAGAGGTTTTAACTTAATTTCCTTGAGAAAATGACCTTTCACTACTGCAGCAATCAACAGTAATGTTAGTGTATCATATTTTGCCTTGGTATTTTCAGAAATAAAAATGCTGCCCTACCTTTTTTTAAAGGCGACTTCAATTAAGTTTTTCTATTTTTCCTCAGGGTTTACATTAATTGTGCATAAGATCAATAGGAATCCTCGTGAAACCTGTGTTGTAACCAAATAAAATTTTCTTATATACTAGGATTACCAAAATTTGACGAGTTACAATACCATTATTTAGCCCCTGAATGTTACTATTATCGAAAACACACTAGCCCTAGAAAACTTGCAAATCCATGATGAGGTGCATCACTTTTCTAGAAGCACATTCATGGTATTTCTATAAGAAATGCAGACTTCGTATACTTCACACTAGTGGAAGACGATGGCTTATATACAAGGTTCAAGGCTTTTGCTGAATCACCCATAAGGCCTTTGTGCTCTGTATAACATGTAACCAAACCAAGACCTTTGCTGCTTACAGACTCAGATGCCAAAGTACGATAAATATTTTACACTTAGCAACTACATTCCTTCTCCCTTCAAATGTTTAGTGGTAATAATTCTCAATACAAAAATCATATCAGAGAATAACTGTCTTTTAACGCTCACAGTTTCTCAGATGACGAGATCTTCCTCTTTAGACCAGCAACAGTAGATGCAGGTCGGCGTTGACTGAAATTGGCTCTACATGTCCGCAAAAACATAAAAAAAAGAATTTCATATTTCAAATAAGCTGTGCTATATACAAGGTTTCTTTTAAGGTAACATATTTCAAATCAGCTTCACTATAAGACTTATTTAAGGTGTCATATTTCAGTAAGATACTATTATGAGAGAAGGTATCAGAACAGATTGATTATTATATGGAGCACAATTGTATAAAATAACTTACCCGCATGTTGAGCATGAACCATGCTTCTTGCAGAAGATAGACAAGCATACAGAACATATAAATCCAGTATCAATTATCTTCTTATGGCAAAAACACCTGTGCATGTGTCAGCAATCTTATAAGGTGCATACAGCCATGGAGGAAGCAGCTGGTTGAAAGATAGTTTTAAAAAAATGATTTGATGGATACAGCAAATGCCGAGGTACTCACGATGCACGAAAATCAACACCAGTAGGACGTGGTAATTGCAGAAACCTTCGAGAGTGTAGATCAGTGGCAAAAACCATCTGCGTGCAATGACAAATGTAACCTGATACTTACTAGTAAATACACTATGAGCAAGCATTTTTAACTCAAAATTTAAATAAAAAACATAGTGTCAAATCACATATTTCAAAGCTCATCTATTACTAATGATATTGCAACTGTTACACTTTTCATACAGATCTAGTCCCTTTTGCCAAAATATCTGCTGCTCACCATAAGATATTGAAACATGCCTTCTGGTAAAGTCGGTTTCATGTATATACCCCCAGTTATATGGGCTGCCTGTTAACATTAAAAAAATTAAGCTACGTGGTGGTTTACCTTACAATCCCATGTTTGTAGATATGTGAACACATCACCTGCTGCAAAAATGCTGAATGTTCTGTACCTACCATACAGGCATCAATAGGGATCTACATGCAATGAAAAGAGAAATAAGCAGGGTCAGCAGTAGATCTTTTTCAAAGTATTAGTTTGATGCATACTAATCATATACGGATGTTTTGACAACCAGATCCCAACCTACCATCATGTGCTTTGGTTTTAGGAAGAGTTATTTCTATATGCATAAATATACTAGAAATCAATTTTGGTTATGGTTGTCCATTATCAGAGAGAGGTTTCCGCAAATTGCAACAAAGGTTACACAATTCTTAATGCATAACCTAATGATTATAAGAACCTTGGTCTTTCTTTAACTCCAACCTAGTGCTGAGGTGTGAACCATCAGAGAGAATGCAACAACTTCAATAAGAAAGAGGTAACTTGATAAGGGAAGATGCTATTTCACCATTAACCGTTGAGCTGAAAACACAGCATTCATGATAGCCACATACCTATGCAGATCAAGAAATCCACAAAGATGGGGTTTAGTTAAATGCAAAATGCTAAAAAAAACAAGCACAAAATAGGGATTGTTAATACATACTGTTGGGGGGCATCACCTTTTCCTTGCAAGCACAGTATCTGTAACAAATACTCTTATCAAAATACATTTTTTGAAAATGTGGGCATCTACATGGACATATTCGTACTATTTCAAACTTCAGTCATTAGTTTACGTAACACCTTTAGCTAATAACTGATCAGTAAAGCTAAATTTATCGAACAATTTCAGAGATTAAATTTAAACTTTGCTGTGGAACCTAATTGATTATTAATTACAGAGTAACAGAACTTGACATTTAAAACAGAATAACATTAGTAAATGAACGTAAGGTTTAAAACGGAATAATTAATTATATATGTAATCCAAATTGTGGTCTTTACCTAAATGTATACAGTATGTAAATAAGTAAATATATATCTAATGATTTGTATTGTGATTTACTTTACAAAACTGTTACATATTTTTGAATTGAAAAGAAACCTCAAAAAAATTCTTGCAACGTTATTAGTACAGTAAGACAGAAAAGCAAGTTCCTGTAGCTTGTGAAACACCAAAACGCTATGCAAAAGATAATTCAACAAATAGAAACTCAAATTATTCTGCCTTTTATAGTCTAGGTTATGAACAAAAGTCAACCAGAAGAAGTAGCTCAATGTGCAGAATAAAACTTTTACCCAACAAAGGCCATATATTCTCAAAGTCTAAATGAACATATAATGCAAAGTATTACCCGAGGTTGGGGGTGTGACGGACCAGCTTTAAATGTTCTTTGTATATCTGCATTATGTCAAAAAAAATCCTCCAACCTTGGGTGCAAGAATGCCTTAATATAGTGGATGCACAACCAGATTCAGATTTTGAATATTTCATACTGATATTTTGGAGTGGTAAAGGTAAGGATACAGCAAAGTGACATTGAGAGAGCTCCAGATAACAGAGAAAACTCATTAAAAATCACTTCTTCAGGTAAGACACTTTCCTTCTGTAAGAACCTCTCCAACTGTTTTAATATTCTTGATGGAAAGGAGGCCTGCTGTCTCTTATTCCTACTGCCTGAAGGTTCACTTGAGCTGCTTTCAGAATTGAACACAAAACCACACGTGCGGGCTCCATAGGCTATGACAACAAGCTGGTTTAAGTTGTTCAGCAGAAGAATTGAGTTCATGAATAGGACCACCTGGATTGGAAAAGAATTTTCAAGTTCCACCAAATTTAATGAGCATGATTCACACATATGGTGGTACATCTTCGTATAACATATCCATGGAAACCGAACATTTTGCAGACCACCTACTCAAGAGAGCCTCAAATCTAAACAGAAACAGATCAAAGTTTCCTAGATATTGATTATTTCTTTAAAACTTTCACTAAAAATCCATAATCTTTCAATTCTGTTTAAAACTCATTTAAACAGAAAAGAACGCCTACGGATCCTTGATCATATTCACGCACTACAAGATACTTTGATGAACTGTTGAATGAAATAATCGATATCTAAAAAGGTTTGACATGGGGTACCGCTCGATCCTTGCTAGGGTTCAAGCACAACATTTGATCACAAGGCATTTAGAGATCAAACACAAAGCAATGAGAAAAATAAAAAGTGTCTTACATGAATAGAATGATGACTTGAATTGTGTGATCACAAGCATGCATAGAATGCGAGCTTATATTTTACATGAACTGACAAGCCGGTTTAAGTTGTTCAGAAGAAGCATCTTACACGAAATGAACAATGACTAGAAACATGTGATCACAAGTAGGCAGAGAATTGGAGCTTACATTTGCAGGTATAGAGCAGTATAACTTTGTTAATGCAACACAGAAATGGAAAGCAAACATTTTACAGATCTACTCAAGAAAACTTTCAAGGAGATCAAAGTTTTCAAGATATCAATCATTTCTTGAAAAAGTTCATCAGAGCATCTTGCAGTATTGGGGTCGGTTAAGGCCCCAAGGACTCTTGTCATGTACACTTTGATGTTTCCTCCTAGAAGCTCTCTCTGGTTCTTGCTAGGGATATTTGACTTGTACAAGCATTATACTTTGGACTTCTGACTTTGGGCCACTTGGAAGTTTTTAACCTACACTGTCCAAGTGGGCCAAATGCCCACTTTAATAAAATAATGTCGCAAACACCCTAGATTTTATGCTAAATCTTGTACAAGCCCTCTCTCACCCACCTACATCCGGTTGGTCTGGGCTCACCTATACCTGATGAGTCGCTACTAAAAGAAAATCTATTAATTCTCGTACACCTGGACAGCAAATGTTTCGAAGATCTACTCAAGACAACCTTAAATCTAAATTTGAATGACATAAAAGTTTTCTGGATATTGATCATTTCTCAAAGAAGTTCACCAGAGAATGATTAGAATCAACACCAGATAAATTCTCTTATGAACCTTTGTACAAAATCAACAATGACTAGAATCATTTGATCACATGGAATGAGAAAAATGAAAAGCATCCTACAAGCATAGATCACAAGCATGTGTAGATTGTGAACTTACATTTTGCATGAACTGATTGAAGGTGAGACCTGTAGAGCTAGTGCTCCTCCTTCCCCAAAAGAATGGGTTAACATCAATGAGGACTACCACTTGACTTGCATCATCTGAGCTCATTGCAAAATAGAACAGATTCCGAGACAACATACTGTAATTAGAAGAAAAGAAGATGGTATTGCTGCAACAGGAGAGGAATCAAAATACTAACCTCGGCCTCTTTGGTGGGACGCTTCTTCCATTTATTACAAAAATAACCTTGCGGCATGTATTTGATCCTTCAAACTGATAGGAATCCTTCACATTAAAATGTTTGCATTACATGCAAGTTCAAAGCTAGCCTAACTAAAACTAGTTAGGGAAGAAACAAGCCTACACGAGCTGAACTAAAACTAGTTTGATGATGAAACAAAAGACAAAAAAATGGAATACACACAAATTTTTGCACCACATTGAACACTTGCTTTAACATACTGACTCATGACATCAGAGAATGAAGAACTCACAAAGTTTTAACCACGATCTCTACTTGTTCATGTTTAAATCATAACATTACAAATGAAACTTCTCACATCTGCGTATGAAATAAAGTATCTCCATGCTCACATTGTCCTAATCTGTGCTTTCGAATGCTATATGCTGCATATGAAAGAAGGAAAGAGCATCAAGCCATTTAGATGCACTTAACATAAGCTTTGGCGATCATCTGTCAGAAAAAGATAGTAGTGTTGGTACTCAAAAATCAATGTGTACACATGAGAAACCAAGAGAAAATGAGGACGTAACTAATGTGAAGCCAATTGTGATGGAGGCTCTAATGTTAGTCAATGGTGGGCTTAAGAATGAGATCCATCCATTAATGGAAACAATCCACACTAAAAAAGATGATGGAGATTTGGTCTAATCAAGTTGATGATGGAGATTTCATGCACATAACTTTCTCGATGCTTTAAATGGGTTTGAGAAGTGAAAAACTTGGGTTTTAGGCCTCATGCAAAGATTAACACATTGAAATATACTCCACGAATGAGTTATATTAAACTCAAGGCAAACTATTATAACCATACTCTCATTGAGCAATGCATTAGCAGAAAATTTTGGATATTTCAATACAAAAAAAGTGCAAATTAAAACAAAGATTAAGGGCTCATGCCCTCAATTTGACATAATATTAATTGCCAAAGAACAATACATTTGTCCACCTACTAACGCAGCTTCGTGTTTCATCAACTTGTGGTTATACATCAAATCCAAAACCCCAACTTTGATTTCAAAGGTGGAATCTTAGCTTCTGAAATATCTTTGTAATCCTAGTCAATATTTCGATATTTGACCTAGCATACTTGTAGATTGACTCTGTCAATGTTCCCATAAATACGTCACACTAAGCAATCACCCACCTTCTTGACAATCTTTTATGCATTGTGCCAATGCCCATTTTTTGCATGATGTAATTACCCACATGCCAAGAGTCTTATTTTGTGCCTTTATAAGGTTCAATCTCAACTTTAATGATGTCCCTTTGTTGGAGAATACCCCTTGGCTTGAAAGTATATTCGCGTGTACCTTTAGCAATACTATTGAATTTCAATGTGTTTCTCTTGTTCTTAAAAAAACCACATTCTCTGCCATACATACAACAGATAGAAAAACAGAGAAAAACAAAGAACAGAGAACAGATTCAAAAAAAGGAGAGAAAACTGAGAGAATTCATAAACAGAAACAGAAAAACAAAGAAGATACGTACTTCAGAGTGATCGAGTGACGAATAGCGAGCGAGGAGCGAGGAGGAGTGGGCAACGAGCAAGGAACAAAGAGCAGCAAAGAAGGGAGCGGAGCAACGAGAAGAAGGAACAGACAGGGAGCAGCGAGCAACGCGAAGAAGGAATGCAGTGAGTGAGTGAGTGAGTGATTCGTGAATAACAGGGAGAAAGAGGGAGAAAAGAAAAGAAAAGCTATAGAGGGCAGCACAGCATAGCATAGCCCATCATTATTATATCAACCCTCTTCCACACCCACGATTTCATGGTTCGGTTCGGTTCAAGTTTTAAAATTTTTAAACGGTTCGGTTGAGACACTCTCAAACAGAACTGAACCGAACCGTTGCAGATTGTTTGTTATATACAACTACAAAATTGACCATTATAAAATTACAAAAGATAAGAAAAAAGGGAAAACGTCGATTAAAAAACATTCCCGAGGATCACGGAAAAGTAATTAGATGAAAAATTAGAGACTTAGTAGAGAGGGGACACAAATGGGATGAGGAGATATTAGAGACTTAGGTCACAAACTCAGGAGGTGGAGTGAGGATCCATAGAGAGAACTCTTAGAAGGGAAAAAAAGCTGAGCTGAGCTGAGCTGAGCTGGAGTGGGCAAACTGAAAAAGGGGGGGGTGGATTCCTTTCCAGAACTCGAAAAAGAATTCATACATACACTACTACACGATCTCAAAACTAAACGCTCTTTAAAGAAAGCAAAAAGCATTGAGATTCATTATGAAACCCACGCGCAAGAAGGACATGACGCAGAGGGCAAAAGCAAAACAAGAAGAAGAGGAGAGGGAGCTAATAAAAGTAAAGAGAGGAAAACCAAAGATGCGCCTCTACTACTACTACTACTACTACTACTACTACTACTACTGACTGCTACCTACATCTTTGTCTGTCTCCGACAGGAGTCTCGCCCGCCATCGCTATTTATTTTCTGCTGCTGCTCTCTCTCTCTCTCTCTCTCTCTCTCTCTAAGCAGAAAGGAAGAGGAACAAGCAAGAAGCAGAAATAAAGGAGAAAAGAAGAAGAAAGAAAAAAATGATGTGATCAGGTAGCACGTAAAGCCTTCGAATTTTCCTTTAGAAATAGCTTCTTACAGTAAAGATTGCCATCATCATCTTTACATTATTTCCTTTAGAAATAGCTTTTGAAATCCTTCTTCCTGTCTTTCGAATTTGTCACCGCCTTCTCTCATTATATTACCCGTACCTTGATCTGTGACAACCTCGATCCTTGTCCTAGATTTTCGAAATTTCCTTCACTGCATTCATCTTGAACTCCTAATTTCGGCCTCTTTCTCGTTATTTTCGCTGAGAAATCTCTGATTTGTCAACAAGAAGATCTGTCGACTAATTATCTGCAATCAATTAGTTGCAATTCCTCTATTAATCTTTGTGTTTTTGGAGAAATTTCTGTTCTCATCTGCACCAAAATCAGAACAACCCGGCATTAGTTGGAATTCCCTAAGATCTTTGCATTTTTCTGAGAATTTTAGGATTTGCAGATCCGTCAAATTATTTTGGCAAAATTTGACTCTTTATGTTTTCTGAGAGATTTTTCATTTATCTTGGAAAATTGCCATAGAAATCTTTGCGTTCTCTCCCTTTCTGATCTCTTTAACCTTGTGAGCTTTTATTTCTGAGAAATCGCTTGACTTGTTTCTAGAAGAAGATCCATCAACTCATCTGCAAAATTCGCCGAAATTGTGTACGAATCTTGCATGTATTATGAATACTAACTATACAATGCTAGAATCTCGTATTCTCCCCATCACTACAGAAGGATGTTTTTCCAAGTTAACTCTTGGATTAAATCCAAAAACAAAGGAAAACTTCTCCAAGTCTTCAGCAGGGGCAAAGTATAATTCACCTCCATTATTTAGCCTTTACCATAGCAAGTTACAGATGAAGAAAGGGAAATCGAAGCACAGTGTTATCCCTAGGAATAACTGTGTTAGATCTATGTTTTCAACATTGAGTGTCAGTTCTGAAGTAAAAGATAGATCTAACAAAGATCAAGCCAATTTTATTTTGGATGAGTTACGAAAGTCTTGTGAGACTACTGAAGAGAGACTCCGTTTGATCATAGAAGCCATGGTTCAAGAAATGTATGATGGTCTTGAAAGAGAAGGAGGAAGTAAAGACTACAAAATGATCCTCACATATGTCGATAAGCTCCCATCCGGGTATGGATTAACTCTGAAGTACTATGTTGTCTTCTATTTAGGTCTTTTTCATAATTTTACCCATAGCAAATTTTGAAGCAGCTGTAAATCATGGTAAAGTTCAAAGCCGTCTTATAGTGTTGGTTTATGAAGATAATTAACCAGAAAATGATGATTTAGGAATCAAAAAACAGCAAAACGATTTCCTTTTTTCTTAAAACAGGAAAATAAAAATTCATCTTTTCCTACCACCAGAAAAAATGATTGATCTTTGTCTTTCTAATGCACTTACAGAAATGAAAAGGGCCATTTTTATGCCTTGGATTTGGGAGGTACTAACTTCCGGGTCTTGCGTGTCAATTTTGGGGGCAAAGGCTCAGACCTAAAAGATCAGGAATATCAGGAAGTCTCCATCCCTCAAGCACTTATGCATGGAACTCATGAGGTTAGCACATTTTCCTCTCTGGAGGCAACTATGATATATGTATCACGTGAGTTCAACGAAGGTATTTTTCAAAAAGCTCCTTTATATATATATAGGGTGTACCATGTAGAAGGGTTTAGATACTAAAGATAACATCTTCTTTCATACATTTTCTCCATACAAATAAAGGAGTCAAGGGCAGGAGGTTTACATATAGTGAACACACCATGATTTTGTCTTCATTTCCAAAGAAATTAAGTCTATAAGGAGTTTGTCATTATTAATTTTTCTCTTTTTTGTCTGCAGGAATTATTCGATTTCATAGCTGGAAAGCTGGCTGATTTTGTAGCGAAGGAATCTAAAGCATTTCACCCATTGCCTGGTCGGAAACGAGAACTTGGTTTTACGTTTTCCTTCCCGGTAAAGCAGACATCCATAGATGCAGGGACACTCATTAAATGGACAAAAGGATTCGCTGTGGAAGGAACTGTAAGTAATTCTCGTTTCATTTAATTTTCTATCTGCTATATGGAAATATATTTTCACGTCTTTCTGTTCTAGTGCTTTGGCAAAATGTGTGATTTAAATAATACCTTGACGTGATAAGCTACTGACTTTGCTCAGTTCCAAGTTCTATATGATATTTATTTATTATAGAAATAAATAATAGAGTCTAAAAGAAAAGAAAAAGTTGAAGGTGTGGTTACCATTAAGAAATGTGGCCTAGTACCATGATTGTATCATGGACATAAAATTTTAGAGTGTTGATTAAGTGAGGCTGGATGATAGTACCTAACCAGTGAGACAGTTTATAGAGCTCTAAATATAATTGAGTACAGTTTATGGAGCTATAAACACCAGCACATTTATCTTTATTTGACACAGGCTGGAAAGGATGTTGTTCAGTCATTGAATGAAGCTTTGGACCGACGAGGACTTGATATGGTAGTCACTGCTCTGGTAATGATCTTAACCATTTGCTTGAAGTCTTAAATAATTTATCCATGGGACATACAGCAGTGGGTTCACTTTTGGCTTCTTTTGGTGGTTGTGTTTATGTTTGAAATCTCTTAGTGATAAAATAATGTGTTTCGTTATACTAGGATTACTTCTGAATCTTTGAGTATTCTGTGTTTTTATCAAAGCACTGAAAATATGGACTTTCTTTATAATACAGTATGAAGTGATAGCCATCATCAATTTGATTTTGGCCTAGCTCAACAGAAATTTTCAAGTTCAAATATTCTGAGACAACTTCTATAGAATTTGATGCTAATTCAGCTCAAGCATGCTAACTGTTGGACATATTTCTATTTGATAAAAATAGGTAAATGATACAGTTGGGACTCTAGCAGTTGCATCAATGGGAGCCAAAAATGAAGGTGATGAGGTTATGATTTCTGTTATACTTGGGACAGGGACGAATGCATGCTATGTTGAAAACATTGATGCGATACCAAAGTGGCAAGGACCTAAACCAAAATCTGGTAGAATGGTAAGTTTTAAAATAAAAGCGTTGATTTGATTTGCACAATTTGTTTTGCATGCATATAATTTCATGTAACTGCATTTCTCTTTAAATTTATCTTAGTGAAAAGAATGTTGACTTTTCTTTGATTTTGAAAACTTCATTAAAAATCTATTAATTTCATTACTCCATAAAGTTTAGGGTTTGGCTATCTAGATAAAAGACTGAAACATTGCAGGGAATTAGGACATTACAAAAGGCCAACAAGGATAAATCCGGAGTCATTCTTTTCTTAGTGAAAAGGATGTCACTCTTTTCTTTGATTCTGCTTACTTCGTAGAAAATCTAAACCCTGATTCATCTATATGTGACGATGTTTTGAAGATGTTGTGTTTGAACAGAGTAAATGGTATCTGTTCCTATTTCAATAGTGTGTTCTGGTGTAGTAAAATGAGTTTATTTTAAAGAAATAGGAAATCAACTTAGCCATATATAATTTGCATGGGCTCCTGCTTCCTAATTCTAATTTTCTTTGTGATTGAGAAGATTATTAGCATGGAATGGGGTGGATTATCCTCCTCATATTTGCCAAGAACATCCTATGATGATGATCTTGATGCTGCAAGTGTCAACCCAGGTGAACAGGTATAATTCTGCATACTGTAACAATACAATTGATGGTTTATTTTACTTAAGATCGAAGTATAAGATCTAATGAATTCTGCATGCCCTGAATAATACAGATATTTGAGAAACTTCTATCTGGCATGTACTTGGGTGAGGTTGTCCGGAGAGTCTTATTAAGGCTTGCTAAAGAGGCTCTAATTTTTGGACCAGTTATACCACCGAAGTTGAATGAGCGTTTCATCATTGGGTAAAATATCTCACCAATTTATTCACACTACTGAATTAGAGGAAAAATGGGCCCTCAAATTTTGCTCCTTCATTTGCAGAACTCCTCACGTATCAGCAATGCATCATGATGAGTCTCTCGACTTGCAAGTAGTAGGCAAGGTTTTCCAGAATGTGTTGGGGGTATAGACACATATGCTTCAGCTTTTAATCCCTTCTTTAGGTTTGCTTTATTAAGTGAGAATATTCTTCCTTGTGGCTATGCATATATGCGCACGTGCACACACACACACACACACACAGATTTAATAGGAAAGGGTTTCCCGAATGTGTTGGAGATAAGTACATTTAATGCCTTACGTCTAGGCATGCTTTAACAAGGTATAGCCATGAGGAGCTAAATATTTGTTCTTGTGGGTAATGTATACATATGTAGAAAACGTTTTCCAGAATATGCTGGGGCTACATCCATATATGCTTGCTTCAGTTTTTAATACCTGATATTTAGCCATTATTTAGTGAGCCCTTGTGGGAATCTGTGTGTGTGCGTTGACTTTTTTAATCATTAGTTTTACAAGTTATGATAATAAGGAACCAACTATTCTTCCCTCTGGATTTCTTATTATAGATTGAAGAGACACCATTGGACGTGAGGAAGATTGTGGTGGAAATATGCAGTATTGTCACAACTCGTGCAGCTCGATTAGCAGGGGCTGGAATTGTTGGAGTCTTGAAAAAAATAGGCCGCGATCGGAACATAGGGAAGAATAGGACAATAGTAGCTATGGATGGAGGTCTCTATGAACACTACCCTTTGTTTAGGCAACACTTAATGGCTGCAGTTGAAGAGCTTCTTGGTCATGAGATAGCCAAGAATGTGGTTATTGAACTCTCAAAAGATGGTTCTGGGATTGGTGCTGCATTACTTGCAGCGGCTCACTCTCGATACAATGAATAACTTCCCATTATATCTTTTTCACCTTTCACACCAATTGAAATAAATAAACACTAACCTCTTTGCTTCACATTGTATCTTTTTCACCTTTTCAATCGGGACTATGAATAAATTAACTCCTGATCTGTGCAATGTATCTCCCCCTTGAATTGATACATAGATCAAATGATGAGTTAACCGTTTTTCATTTCTCTCAGTGTAGTCCAAATGCAGCATGCGGCAAAGAGTTGAATTCTTGACCTTCTGCTTACATGACAAGGACCGTAAGCTAGTATGCCAACTTCAGTGAATAATTATTGTTACACTTTATCCCTCATGTAATCAAATTATAGAAAACTGTGGACTCTCCACAGACATTGTATAACATGATGACTAAACCCATTTGGCTAACATCACAGAATTCTTGGAAATAATGAATGTGTTACGTAGATCTTCATGTTGAACCAAGGTGCTCACAGAATTATCAGGTAATAATTTGTTACTGAAGTAATACAATATGAAAATTTGAAAAATCTTGAACCAAGCTGCTCCCAAAAAATCTTGAAAATAATTTGATACTTCTGTCTACATGTAAGCATATTTTGTTGAATCAAACAGCTGCCAATGTAATCCAGATGCCAGAGGTTGGAGTACAGAATGTGCTCTAGTAATTGTTCCAATGATAGGCTTTTGGGAGTGAGCATATAGTTGTTTGACTGTTTGGATCTATCATCTGATTTAAGGCAATGGTCCGAGCTCTTCTATTTTACAAGCTCTAAATGCAAGGTATTAGTCCCAAGTGATAAATGATTTGTATTTTTTATGGTCATTGCTCAAGCATATGGGGAAGCAAAGGAAGTCATTACTGTGAGTAAATCCTGATCTTGTTAAACTCTTTCTCTTCCTCAACATGGGGGGTTCTGATCGGGCAGCCAAATAGAATGGCATTTTCACCATAGGATGAGGCTAATATTTGTTCTCTTCGACTGCAGCTCACTGACATCTTTTAAAAACTGTCTATTAACATCAGTTGGTAGGCAACAGTGCTGAAGTGCACAACTAAAACGTGCTTTCCTAAAATCCAAGATTTAATCCAATAACAAGATTTATGAGTCAAAGATCTTATCCTCTACATTAAGACATGATCTATACACTAAATTAAAATTCATATTTTAGAAATTGTATGTCATGAACATAAAGAAATCATAATTATTATCCATGATCCATGATTTCATCCAACATTCAAAATATGTAAAAAGTAAGATTCTAGCTACCATCGTCCATCTTGATACCAAACATACAATATGTCCACAATTGATGTCACGGTAAATTTTTAGTAGTTTACCTTATAATCCCTTCATACAACCCAACTCATGATTACAGCATCCATGAGCCCGTGAGTAATCCCAACCACTTTCTTGCCAAATCAGTACGAAACCCATCATGTCAAAACAGTGCTAGAAAGATCTAGTCTGACAATCCGGTAGTCACACAATATAGAAAACAAGAAAGTACCCAAAACATACCCTGGGTGACCCATAGGAAAAGTTCTATAGTATAATGTGGTGCTCATGTCATGTCCCAACCAGGATGCAGTTCCAATCTGAATTGGGACTCGCAAAGTGACCCAGTCCCAATCCCTATCCCAAAAGGTGCACCACCCTGAATTGGGACAACCAATCCCAATGGCTAGCCCAAAGGCCATATCTTGGCCTATATAAGGAGGAGCTTCTCCTCATTTGTGATTATTCTCGACCTCTAAGTTCTAATCTCTCCCCTTGTAACATTTGAAGCTCTCTAGTCCCTCATCATCTTTTTGGGAAGTTGTCCCAACGGACCTTGGTGAGTTTCGACTCATCCCAACCTCATTTTTGGTTTGTCCTAACATGGGACCGTTATAAGCCTATATCTTTCCATATAATAGAAATAATCCTTTCTGTCCCAATTCTCTTTGTCCTAATGTGTTTTCGTGCGGTTTTGAGACCCCCATAATCTAGGGGCATAACACTTGATATCAAAGCGAGAACATGAGTTGGGAGAAGACACGATGTTGAGGCCGAAGAAGGAGACCAAAGGAAGAGATAGCGATAAGGAAAGTAGATTGGACTCGGAATCGGAAGCAATCAAGGAGCGAGTCCCGAATGGAACAAAGAACCCTAAGAGAACCAAAAGCAAGAGTTCAGAATCGAGGTTGTCCCAATCAAGATCGATGACTGCGGTGCAAAGGTAAATGGGACGCAAGGACCCTTAAAAGACGAGGTCGAGCAAGGGTTGGGAATCAAGTGTCTCCCAACCAAGCCAAACAAGGAAGAGCAACTCAAGACAAAAAGTACCAAACATGCCCCCAAGGTCGGAGTCACGTGAAGGACCGAGGAGCTAAGGATCGAAGACGAACCAAAGATAAAAAGCTTTATCAAGAAGGGAGGACTTCCTAGAAAAGAAAGGCAAAGGCAAGGTGATTGAGGGTAACCTGAAGGAAACAAGGCACAAACCCAAGCAACAAAGGAACTTGGGACACTATTTTGAGTGTGATGAAACTCAAGCTCCATGGCACACAAGAAACCTATCCCAACCAGGACACAATCCCAATCTAAACTAGGACTCACAAAGGGACCTAGTCACACTCCCAAAAGGGACACCGCACTAGCTTGGGACAAACAATCCCAATGGACTACCCAACGACCATACCTTGGCCTATATTATTAGGAAGAGCTTCTCCTCATTTGTGATTATTCTCAACCCATGAGTTCTACTCTCTCTCCTCATCATTTGAAGTTCTTTAGTCCATCATCATCTTTTTGGGAGGTTGTCACAACGGATCTTGGCAGAGTCCCAACTTCATTTTTTCTTTTGTCCTAACTTGGGACCATTGTAAGCCTATATCTCTTCCTATCATAGAAATCATCATTTTTGTCCTAATTGTGGTTTTGTGTGGTTTTGAGGCCCCCATAATGAGGGGCATAACAATATAGCTAGACAACTACTACTTTTGGGTCACTCAAAATGATAGTTGCATAAATTTACACATGCTTCACATACCACCAAAAACAGTAATTTTATGCTCATAGAACAATTATAAGCAACAATAATTCGAGCAACCGTATCATGAACTTGTACTAAGGTTACTTAGAGTTTTAGCAATATATCAAAGGTTACTTAGTAGCACCCATAGATTGACACATGCATGATATTCGTGCTATTCTCTATGTGTGATATTCACAATATTCGAGAATACAAAATGGCCCCAAGAATATTATAAAACCATTTGTTTTGCATTATATAAATATCCAAAAAATTAATTAAATTTTATTTTTTTTAAATTAAATTAACTAAACAAAGAACAATCATTCTTAGTAAATTATAAAAATATGATTAGTATTAACTCCTTTATAGTGTCAAGTAAAAAAGGGGGGATTTTATTAACCTTTATTTAATTTAATTAATTTATTAAAAAACCCACTTTTTTTAATTAAAAAAATCCAAAACAAAATTGCTTCCATTAGTTATAAAGATTTTACAGATGAGATTATTATATACAAATCCCTATGGGGACACAATAGGTCCATCTTATGTGGATGCCCATTGCCTCAAGAAAGGGAGAGGACGACCATTGTTGGATAAAGGCTAGTCGTTGTCTTTCAACTCTATCATGGTCGCCCTTGAGGCCATCATATTGGCTCTTTAGAGTGGTCAGAGCTTCACTCCATATCTCTTGCATTAACATTATTGGTTGCGTGCTTTAGTTAGAAAAGACCCATCTACAGCGTTGTTTCCATAGAATCCAAAGAGTTATTCGGCTAACCAATTCCAACCCAACTTGAGATTTGGCACTAATAAGAGTTGAGTGGATATTGTCAATGGTGGAGAAAAAAAACCTCTTGTGCTTTTATAACCAAAGTCATCCCCTCTTCCTGATGCTCATATTTGTCAATTGGGGCCTGCCATGATAGCCAACATACATTCCCCCACTTGATTGAGCCTTGCACCTAGCATAATTGCAATAAGTTGCCAACCCCCCGCCATATTTGATGGGACTCTAGGCAGTCCCATAGAGTGTGTTGTATGGATTCTAGCCTATCCATTTCTCCGGTGTCGTCCTTTGATGGTCAACTTCCCTAATCAGTAGAGTGTTAATTATTTCAGATCTCATAGCCCATCCGCCCCTGATTCCATGGAGGATGTTGGCTTGGTCTTGTATTGACGATGACATAAACCATCTCCAACATTCTATACTTTTTCTTGGACCTTCCAACATGTATCCCCATTACAGCCCCTTACTTGATCCAATTAGTTGATTAGATTCATCCCTAATACATGGGTTCCATAGGATACATTGACTCAACCAAGCAGGTTCGGAATTGGGTTGATCGCACTTGAGTCCTCGTCTAATGTCACACCACGTCTTCCACATGGATGCACTAAATCTATCCTCCAGTTGGCAGGAGAAACTAGGTTTGAGATCCATGTTTAGAATCCACCCAGTTTGGGGGGGCCCAATTGGTCCCTTTTCGTGGCCTAAAGTAAGCGAAGTGTAACCGCAGTAACATTTTCTAGCAGTCATTCCTTGGTTGGACTACTCGCACTACAAATTGGGCGAGTAGGGCTTTTGATTGTGAGAGGGGATCAATAAGACCCAATCCTCCTCTCGACGTAGGTGATGTGAGTATAGGCCACGCCACCTTGGTCCGAGTTGTATGATCTTCCTTACCAGACCAAATGTAGTTGCGTACCAGGTGTTGAATATGGTGTATACTTTCCTTGGAGATTGTCCAGCATGATAGGTTGTACCATGATGTTGCGAGTAATACCTGGTTTGCCACTATGATGCACCCTGCTAGCAAGAGTTTTTTTGAACTCCAATGTGTTAACTTTTTGTTGAATGGAGTGAATAACTAGTGTAATCATAGTCTCTAGAGGTATGTTGAACCCAATTTGGAAACCCAAATATTTGGTGCTCGCTCCTTGATTGATCCACATCCACTTGAAAGCGGGATCTAGGTGCCACACAAGATGTGCTTCATGGCCATTCGTTTCGCATTATATAAATATCAAAAAATTCATTAATTCATTTTTTTTAAAAATTAATTAACTAAAAATAGAACAATCATTCATTAGTAGATTATAAAAATATGATTAGTATTAACTCTCCTTTATAGTGTGAAATAAGGGAGAGTTTGCAAACCTTTATTTAATTTTATTTATTTATTTAAAAACGAATATTTTTATATTTATTATAGAAATATGATTAGTATGAAGTCACATTTTTGTTAGAAACAATAAAACAGTTTCAGAGCAACTACTTTGGGTTGTCACATTAACTCTACACCACATCTAGATTAGTTACTATTATTAACTATGACTATTTTCCTTTTATTAGTAACTATATTTTTAAACACATCCAACGTACCCTCCACTTTCTCTATTATATATAGAGAAAACCAGGAACGTTAGAGTGTCGTATTTTTATGCTCTAGTTGTTGTAATAATTAACTCTTGTAGTTGTATTCCAGCTTGTTATCCCACCTTATTATCTATTACATAGCAGTTTCAATTCTCCTCATTTTTGTTCATGTATTTCTCATTTCCTTACATGGTATCAGAGCGTTAGTAGTACGAAGCCTGAAAATATACCTCCCGCTCCATACTATACTTCTAAAAAATAAAAATAAAAAGAAAGAAAGAGAAAACGAGACAACAACCTTAGCATTATGGCAAGCTCCACTCAAGCAAGAAAATACTTGGTAGATAAGCTTAACGCAAAGAACTACAGAATTTGGAAACCAAGGATGGAGCTACTACTTGACTTGGAGGAGCTACTTGAAGTCACCACGAGAACCTATCAAGCACCAAAAGGCACACAATTAGAAGCATGGAAAGAATGGAAAAACAAAGATAAATGAGCAAAACTTGAAATACTGCTACATGTAGAAGACAAGCAAGTTGATGCCATTCGAAAACTCACAATTGCGGCAGAAATGTGGTCCAAACTAAAATAGATGTTTGAACCACAAGATGGTACAACTAGAATCCATACTCTTGCTACCTTGTTTCACATGTGTGTTTTGCAGGAAGAAGAAGATGTTCTTACCTTCTTGGATACCTGGGAGACATATCTCGAAGAAGCCACCATTGCAGGAAATGAAATCTCAGAAGAAATGAAGATTGGGCTCTTATTGAGTAAACTTCCAGATTCTTGGAATACTTTTATCACTATGAATAGCTAGGGTAACTCCTTATCTGATCTGATTACAAAAGTTCTTCATGAAAATCTACGACGACAACTTAAAAATTCTACTCCATCAATGGCAATGATTGTTGCAGTCAACAAACCACAAAAATTGTCATATAACAATCGCTACAAGTCTAGATCTAACAATTACAAATATATTGAAGCCTCTAATTCGAGAAAGGGAAAGGAATCACAGAGAACTTCATCAAAACAGCCTGGTGGAGGCTTCAAACTAGTCTGCAGATATTGCAAAAGAGAAGGGCACACCAAGAGGGTATGTCGATTCAAGCAATTTGCGGAAAATAAGAAACAACCACAAGCCAACAATGTCATTTTAGAGGATAAATCTGATGATAAATCAGAATGCTATTCAGAATCAGGAGGTGATTACGATGACATGCCAGAAGAAGGAAACATTATTCAAGCATACCACGTCACTACAGAAGAATTGAAAATAGATTATGACACATGGTTCCTGGATATTGGTGCCACACACCATCTCACATACCTAAGAGATTGGCTAGAAGATTATCAAGTTCTCTCCAATCAGTTGCAGGTAATCTTTGGTGATAAAGGAAAGAAATTTGCAATCGGTAAAGGTACAATTAAAATCAAACTTTCAAAAGATCACCAAATTACTGTTCATAATGTGTATTATGTGCCTGGATTAGCAAAACATCTGTTATTAGTCGGACAAGCTACAATAGATGGATTTACAATTCAGTTTTGCAGAGATAAAGCAATTCTACAATTTCAAGATGGTAGCTCATTCATTCAGATGGTCTGTCCTAAAGAACAACATATGTATCCAGTCCATAATCAATCAACATATGCATTAGTTGCACCTGTGCAAACAAAGAAACAATCAGTGCACTCAGCTACATATTTATGGCATTGTCGTTTTGGTCACATGAATTTTTCAGCACTTCAACAATGTCAACAACTAAAAAGAATGAAAGGACTACCAGAAAAGGCTTCCAAGCTATTTCTATATGTGAAAGCTGCTTGTTCGGAAAGATGTCCCATCAACCATTTGCCAAAAGCAAGACTGTTACAGAATTCCCACTTCAACTTGTTCATACAAACCTGTGTGGGCCATTTCCTGTACCATCTCTCTCTAGAGCAAGGTATTTCATTTCATTTATTGATAATACTACCAGATTCACAGTAGTCAGCTTCTTAAAACAGAAAAGTGAGGATTTGCAGCATTCTGTAAATACAAACAGCTTGCAGAAAATCAAACATCAAGAACAATTAAAAAGGTGAGAAGTGATAATGGTGGAGAATATGTATCCCAAGAATGGGAGAATTTTTTCGACAACAATGGAATAATTCATCAAAAAACAATACCCTACACTCCACAACAGAATGGCATTGCTGAAAGAAAGAACAGAACGTTGTTAAATGCTGCCCGTAGTTTGCTCAAAATGGGACAAATGAAACAGCAGTTTTGGGAAGATGCAATCTCCACAACCTGCTATCAGCAAAATAGGACTCCTCACACTACATTACAAGGCCAAATTCCATTTACATTATGGTATGGTGACATACCTAATGTTTCCCATCTCAAAAAGTTTGGTGCAGTAGCCTATGTATATGTAAATCCACATCACAGATCAAAGCTGGATGATAGATGCTTCAGAGGACGGTTCATTGGGTATGGGGAGCAAAATGGTCTCAAAGCATACAAAATATTCAACACGCAAATAGGTAAAACAATTTACAGTAGGTCAGTAAAATTTGATGAGTTGATCCTTTTATAGAGAAATGGAGAGACTATAACTAGTGAAGATGGAGAAGATCTTGCATGTCTTCCACACTTGTGGAAACAGAGCACAATAGTATTTACCCTAATGACTCGTCTCAAATTACATCTCCTGATGATGCAGCAAAAGAGTCTCCATCACAGATGCACACAAAATCCCAGCATCAAGGGACAACCATCGAGAACTCAAGCCCTCATCTTTCATGTCCCAACAACCCTGCTGCATGCTCTCAGCCTAACATGTTATATATAATAACCTCGTCATCTCCATTAATGGCGGAGTGACAGTCTCATAGGTACCACAGAATAGATGAAAGTAGAAATACTTACCGCCGCATCCGATCTCAACCGTTACTTTCTGTAGCCATCGCAATGGCGCCACTGCCTAGATGCTCAAAGGAAAACACACACAAAAATGATAGAATGACATAATCAAGAGAGTTGAGCAAAAAGGGGGAAAGCTAAACCTATGCAAGAACTCTACGAAACTACAACTACCATCGACGGGTATTTTGAATCTGTCATCGACTCTGACATTTCAGCCTTTGCCACGTACGTCAAAGATGCAAGCATCGATTTTGCTCCTATTCTAACTCTGAAACAAGTTCTCCGAAGGAAAGTTGGCTACAAGCGGTAGAAATCGAGGTAGATGCACTCTACAAAAACAAGACATGGAGCCTTGTTCCAAAACCATCAAAATCAAACATTATTAGCTGTAAGTGGTTATTTACAAAAAAAATTGATGCTCAAAGCAATTCTATTCGCTTCAAAGCTCGATTGGTAGCTAGAGGATTTACTCAAATTCCGGGGGTTGACTATCATGAGACTTTCTCTCCCACACTTAAACTCACTTCTCTCCGTCTCATATTTGCCATTATTGCATATTTAAATTTAGAACTCCATCATGTTGACATTGAGATAGCTTTCCTGCATGGAGATTTGAAGGAAGATATCTATATGGAACAACAAAACAGTTTCAAAGCAACTACTTTTAGTTGTCACATTAACTCTACACCACATCTAGATTAGTTACTATTATTAACTATTACTGTTTTCCTTTTATTAGTAACTATATTTTTAAACACATCCAACGTTCCCTCCACTTTCTCTATTATATAAAGAGGAAACCAGGAACATTAGAGTGTCATATTTTTATGCTCTAGCTGTTGTAGCAATTAACTCTTGTAGTTGTATTCCAGCTTGTTATCCCACCTTATTATCTATTACATAGCAGTTTCAATTCTCCTCATTTCTGTTCATGTATCTCTCATTTCCTTACAATTTTAATGTCAAATAAAAATATCCATAAATTTTGGGAGAATAAAAAGTGAGGAAGTAATGAACCTTTATTTCATTTTATTTTTATTAAAAATAAAACGAATACTTTTACATTTACTATAAAAATTTAATGGTGTCTTAAGTCCCTCTTTTATTGCTAAGTCCCCTTTTCTATATCCTTGGAATAATTGACCATGCATTCGTATACATATTCGTTTGCATTCAAATGGGAAATCCCACAAATGCGAATATATCAATCTATGGTAGCACCTATCCTTTGCATCCTCTACCAAGAACTTACTCCAATTATAGCATTTTGTCAAATAATATATGATTACCATTATTGACATTTATACACCATATCAAACAGGTTGACCAAGCAAGCGAAAGAAACTAGTTTATCCATTTGGCTTTCAATAAAATAAATAAAATCCCATTAAGAATATGTAACTAGCTTTCAACAGATTTACATACAGCAACGGCCATTAAAACACTTGAAAATCCTGTGCCCTAATCCCCACTCTGAAGAAGATTCATCTGCTCAGTTTTTTTAAATGGGCTGACGAAAAATGAAACAGAGCAGACCTTTTATCTATTAATATTCTATCATTAATCTTCATTATCACCATTGTCATCATTATCTTCTTCTTCTGCTTCTCCAATTCCTTGTAGTAGCAAATCGACATCTTCACCCAATTCCTCCAAGCGTGATCTAAGTTTCTCTACTTTGCTTTCCTCTTGCCCGAGACAAACAAGCAAATCATTCAGTTCGGCTTCACTCTCCTTTCGTGCTTCATTTCTTCCTTCTTCTTTGGCTGCCTCTAATTCAACAAAACCCACACTAGTTGTTGATACTCCTCGGGTTCCACTACCTTGGATATTTCTCAAGTCTTTATCTAGCCGATTATTCTCTTGTTCAAGGCTGTTGTAAGCAGCAGATAGACTCTTAAGATCTGCTTCAAATTTATCAGCCAGCTGCTTGTAATATAAACTTTCCAATTCCTTCTCATTCTGTCTTCTTTGTAGATCTTGGATCTGCTGATGGAGACTCTCAGTTTCCACTTCGGCAGCAATCAATTCTTGAGAATTTCTTAGAGGACCCAAGTTACTGGTATACTCTGTACCAAAATCCACCTTGCCTCCTTTGACTAGCTCTTCAGCTAATGCAACATTTCTGGATATTATTTCCTGTGACAAAGTTTGAGAACATATGCTAAGTTGTCATCAACAAAAGTAAGGATTCTTCAAATGCATTATCTACTTAAAAAAGATACCTGCATTTCAGCGGTTTGTTTCTGCATCAACTCTTTCAGTCTGTTAATGTAATCGCTTTCGCTCTCTCCACCTTTTCGATCAGGAACCGAGGGTAGAAGGCTTGCCTTGGCTTTTGGTTGGCTGAATAATTGAACAATGGTATCCCTAACAATAGGCTCTAATTTCTGAATGAGCTTTACGAGATAAGTATCATAGACACCAGCTACAGGACCTACATCACTGGTCTCAAACTCAACCTCCCCATTTCCACTCGACAAGCCAGATTCTTCTTCCAAAACAATCTCTGAAGAAGATGACTTTGTCAAAGACTTTTGATGTGCATTACCAGTCATAGCCATCAAGAAAACATGATTATTCTGCAAGGCTTCCCACCTTGCAAAGTATGTTGAAAGCCCAACTTGCTGGCTAATAATATCAACCAAAACATGAGCACTGTGTGCGCTTTCAATCGATGTATTATATAAAACACACTCTCCTAGGAGTACAGCAGCCAAACCACTAACATGCACACTAGCAGGAGAGTCAACAGTATTTAAGAGTTCAACCATATATGGTAGATGTGCCAGAGCCTCAAGAAAAGAGGAAACTGCAGCACGACAATCTGCAAGCCATACTATTAAAAGCTTCAAGAAGATGGGTTGTAGCCAAATTTTGCTACCTGCACCTGATCCCGAGCTCTTGCTTTGTGATTGCTTTCCTGCTGATGCCAGATATCTCACACATCGAGACATTAAATATTCTGGTGTGCCCAATGGTGAGCCAGATATTTCTAGAGGGATTTGCAATATCTGCATGAGATTTTACATCAGATCAATTTTGATGTATAATGACGTGAAAGAGTGAGCACATTTGCATGAATAGAGAATAAACACAAGACTGAATAAAGATGTGGAAGCTCGCCAATCATACAAACAGCAGATACTTATTTTATATATAATATAAAGAGGCCGAAATAGCCTATAAGACCAAGCAAGAGATTACATCTTAAAATATGTCCGTGTTTTATTCCAATTGTGCTAGCCACAACCTTCGAAAACCCATTGGGCGACTGCACCTTTCTTGACATGGATCCATATAGTGCATAGATTCCCCATTGCATATCTATAGGAACACCAAGGGCTTCTGGCAGTTGCAAGAGTCAAGCACATGGTACAATCTCAAGGGCTTTTCAGAAATCCACAACACAGCAATAAATTCCCTTAGCTCTGCCCTCTTTGATAAGGGCTCAGAGGGTCAATATGTGATCTAAAGTTGTAAAACCCTTCCAAAAGCATGTGTGTCCAGCTAAACGGCAGCCATTTCTTTCAGCCCATAACCTGAGTCTAGGATCGAGCCATAGTTTAGCCGAGTAACAGCCAATCTTGATTGTCCTATAATTGCCAGGATCATGGGGTCTCCACACTTGAAGACTGGCACAATGATAGGTTATGTCTAGCTAGTAAGGAAACCTCACCCATAGCTCTATTAAACATGTGTGCTAGCAACTGGAGGACGATGTCAAGGGAACAGATAAAAGTGCTCACCTAACAATCCATCATGATCTTGGGCCTTCCCAAATTGTAACTGATCAGTAACGTTTCTTACATTTCATGGAGTAAAAAAGGTGGATTCTCATGGGCTTGAGCCATATCTTCATTTGTGATGTTCCATATCTAGACAAGCCGGTACAATGATTAGGTCACAGAAATGCAGAGGGCAGAGGGAGGATGGAAAGTGCCATAGAGGACGGAAATGCAGAGATCAGCAAATGTTGCAGGAAATCCACAGATTAGACAGATCTTCAAGAAAAGATCAAGCACCCAATGATTGAGAAGATATAACAGAAAATGCAGAGATTAGGAAGACATTAAAGAGAGGAGAGAGAGAGAGAGTTACTTTCTCTTTGCAATCAAGATTGTCCCTCAAGATGTGTGTTAAAACACGTACAGCTCTACGACTGGCCTGCAAGTTGTTCATATACAATTATTAGTTTCAATCCACGCTTTTCTCTTTGTATGTCACTGACCAGTCAAGCTATTTAAACAACAAAAAACTTCGATCATTCCTAGCTTTGGAGACCAGATTCTAGGCATTTTCAAGGGTATAGAATCATTCTTCAGAAAAAGGGCGGGGTAGAATGACAAGGTCATATGAACACCCACTAGAAACCAATATGCAACACGTCTGTCAAATGCATTGTAATTTTGTTAATAGATTGACACTACCTCGAGATCCTTCTGATCATCGCTTAACTTTAGGGCTTTGAGCAGCATACTGTACCAAAATCAATACGTAATGTTTAGTAACATCGGTGTTCAAAAGCCTAATCTTCATTTCAGATTTTATCGTTTTAATGTTTCACCTCCCGAAGGACAAGCATTTTTCAGCCTCAACCACTCTGCCTATTGTGTCTGATTCAGGAGACGGCGTGATGGTTGATGCCAAGACAATTTGCCCTTCAACATTTTGCTAGCAATATTATACAAAACCAAAGTATAATAAAAAATACTACATTTTTGTCTTAAGAATAAAAAGCAAAAGAATTTCCTTGTCTTTACCTCACAGAAACATTTAATAACATACTCGGCTGCAATGCATTCAGCAAGCTCAGATGTATACAACAATACATGCAGGATACTATGAAGTGCTGGCTCACCATCTGGTTCATCTCCTATCACTTTTCTACCAAGGAGCTCACAGTTCCTAGAATGACCATGAACAAGATCGCCGATGCAACGCAAGGCCTGACCATATCAAATTTCCAACATAGTATTTAGAAGAAATAACTTACTAAATTGCATAAAAGATAATTCACCTATCAGAATCTCAACATTACTTACACCATGGACAGCACGCATAACTTTGTATAATTGCTAATGGCCTATCTATAGATGATTTTCAAGAAAACAATGAACTGACCAATTTTATTAAAATGCACAAAAGACATTCACATTTCAGTGTCTCAACTTTACTCACATGATGAACAGTAAGCATAACTTAATATACTAGTTCATGTGCTAGGCACAATTTTCTTAAAATATTAAGACCAAAGCATATGGATAGTTTTACCTCGTGTGTTCGTCACACATGTCTCATAATAATGATGATAATGTAATATGTATATTAACAGAATGCTAGATAATGAAAATGGCAGGATTACTACTGCAATTAGTTTAGTTGAACTAAGTTACCCCACATTCTTTGGGAATTCAGAGAGTATTTGATGTGTCATTATATTTAAGTAGAGATAGCTGCACCTAAGGACTTATTGTGACATTTCTTTTAGCAAGTCGTCGAAGTATTGAAGAAACTCACCTCACAGCGAACAGCCACGGAAGATACTCTGCAATTAGTTTAGTTTAACTACTGCAATTTAATTTAACTAAGTTATCCCACATTCTTTGGGAACTCAAGAGAGTATTTGATGTGTCATTATATTTAAGTAGAGATAGCTGCACCTAAGGCCGTATTGTGCTAATAAAAACTAAAACTCACTAATCACCTACATCTTAAATGACATTTCTTTTAACAAGTAAATGGATCTAAATATATAATATGAGAGTCGTCGAAGTATTGAAGAAACTCACCTCACAGCGAACAGCCACGGCAGATACTCTTCCCTCAACAGACAGCACTAATAGATAATCTAGTAAATTGCTCTGTGGAACAAGGATAAGGAACATAATACTATTAATGAAGCAAAACAGATTGAGAAAGAGATAGAATTGGCTAAAGCTTTACGGCATTGAAGTACCTGAGCCAAAATGGTCTGATTAGCTACTACATTAGCATCCTTACCAAGCTCTTCAGAAGCTTGGGAAAGCAGTAAAGTTACAGTTTCTAACAGGCAAAGAACATTTAAGACCTGCATTTGAATAGATATCACAACCTTATATTAATCAAGATTTGCTTGGGGTCACAATGAATGCATTTACATGCATCCAAAGAGCTGTACCTTTTGCTTTGAGAAAGTGTGTGCGTTGGACTTTCTGAGTTTAAGAATGGACACAATTGGTTGAAGGCCCAATGTCTCTCTTAGAAAACTCTGTAATGTTACATAAACAAGATAATCTTAATTTACAATTTTTCAAAAATGAAATAAAACATCTGGCATACATTCATCATTCAACCTGATTTGATGGATTGCTCCTAATGATATTGTTTAGCAATTCTAAACAATCCTGCAGCCAAAATAGAAATATATCATATGAGAAGGAACGAAAAACGATTTAGTCTTTTAAGAAGCCAAAATGGCCTATGCAGCATCTAGTCTCATCTTGGAGAAAAACGAACCAAATTAAATAGCCTACCTGAACAACTATTCCTCCTTCAGAGCCTCCTTCCTCAACAATGATGTTAAAAAGTTTCTCAAACACACCTTCGAATACAGCAATTTTTTGAATTTCCTGATTGCCATAACAATGAAGCAATTCATGCAACATCCCAATATTATGAAGTTCAGGAGAGCACTTCAGAAAATCATTACCTCAGCTGAACGTGTCAAGTGTGCAAGAAGTAGCAACGCTTCATTCCGAATAACCTGATATGAGAAGCTCAAATAACAATTCATACCTACTAAAAAAATGAAGCAAATGATATACTAATATCAAACACACCTCACGATCCTGCATCATGTCCATTAGCCTGGTAATCCCCTGTGGAGTTGCCAAAACAGCATCCTGCAACCTTCTCAAGCCACGCTTTATATGAGGTGGGGAATAGTCCTCAGAATATAATTGGCAAATGTGACATTTTATAATATGCAGTACCTAACCGAAGTGCTTGTGGTTAACATTGTGAGTAAGCGTAATGTGTGGTAGCGTATATAAAAATCTTCTTCCTCCTGTAAATATTTCAAATTTTTCTTACTAGTCTAGATTAAAGGCTATTTACAGATCATCCTCACAATCCTTAAGAAATAACTCAACAAAAAATAGAAATGTCCAAAGAAGAATTCAAGAGAAATACTCAAAAGAAATCAATAAAATACAAACCAGAAGACTCAATAATAATGCAGCACTCCCTTGCTCTCTTGCTAGCAGCTCCGAATTCAATGCTCCTGGCTGAATCTGGCTTTTGCTGCCATGAAAATTTCCTTCGGATGCCAACGCATTAACTAGTGTCTCAAGAGACCCTCTCACCTGTTAGATTAAATTCAAATTAACGACTATGGCTCAGATATCAATTTTCTGCAAATATAATGACATATGGCAGTGGTTTCTACATATTGTTATTCCTACACGTTGGATGCTACTCTTTCTGTTAGTATGAGATTCTGATGTATGTGCAACAGCTGCATAGGCTTTTCAATGACCAATTTTCTAGAAAGACAAATCATTGTAATATTTTACTTTCCCTACTTCCATATTCGACATACATAAGGAAACCTGTAAATATATGATCTGTACTATTGATTTGTGTATATGGACGTTTATATATGCGTACTTATTCACACATGAATACAGTATGTAATATGTATGTAAACCGTATTATAGACATATATTAAGGTCTACCCCCCACATACAAACAGATATAACTACTTCCCCAAAACATAAGTATTTCTGTATGTATAGCATCTCCCCAATACTACAATGGTTTCCTACAAATATTAGACCAACCTTGTCGACTTAAGAAAATACATACAAGAGAAAATAATATCACATTGAGTCTTACACTTATGTGAGGTCAAAACCAATTTATGGAATATAATTTTAAAACGAAGCAACTTCATTAACAAGTTCACTAGTGATTAGCAAAATCGCATATTCAATACATTTCATAGCCTCGAAAAACAAGAAAAATGCATCTACATAGGTTTTCCATGGAAATAGCAAGGGAAGCAAATGTAGCAACCATGTCAATAAGAAATTGAGCATCATTTACCAAGTCCAAATCATTGCGCTCCTCCCTTAAAACTGCCAGAATGATTGGTAAGCCTGAAAATAGATAAATGTTATCTGCATATGCTCCCAATTTGAGAATATCCTTATATTTCTCGATATATACTTGAGTACTAATATAAACATTACCCGTAGCTCCAAAAGCTAGCTGAGCTGAGCGACTTTCCGCAACAATATCTTGAAGCTCTATCATTGCATTATGCCGGTCTTCAACCAAGACTCCATTTTTTATCCGTTCCAAAAGTTGTTCCACACCACTTGACAATCAACAAACCACTTCATGTCACATGTTTGCATCAGAAGAAAGAGTACATTTTAAGAGAAATTGTGTCATAATAAGTGTGATTCCATATTGCAGCAAAGGAAAAGAGTGAAAAACACATAATATATACAGAAGGTGGAGGAAGGATTGCATCCCAAAGCTTGAAGAAATAAGGCAACTATATTAATGTTTATATCATACATTTAGAAAACATAATTATTAAGATATCATTGTGAGTCATATAAAAACTTAATTTTCTGTAAAAGGTAAGATATGGCATACCCGTCATCCTCCTGAGAATTTTGGTCATTATTTCCAAAAACAAGCCCACCGACCCCCTGTAAACATTCAGAATAGATGCATTAAGTATCACACATAATAAATCCAAACCCCCTCCAAGTATATAGCTCAATGAAAGATTTCATGCTTTTGATGGACTAGCACATGATCATGATTTAGTTAAGTCTATGACAGATATCTTTGATAGATGGAATCAACAGAAGCAAAGGCCATTTTAAACTGTCTGGACGGACATCAGTGGTTTTAGTTGCTTTCTGTATTGGCTTCTTTATAGTAAGGTGGATTATAATCTGGTTCCAACCACACCACTGCCTCGTACACAAGAGTTCTCAGTGTCCCCAAAACCTATTGATGTAGCCTGGATCATACATACTTATCCTTTATAATGGACTTTCATTGCAACCATGGTCTACCTCAACAAAATACACACCACCATCGGAAGTATACTTTCTGCAGGGACCAAAATGGGGGTACAAGAAAGAGATTTCCAAGTCCTCGATAGATGTGATCAGCCCCTGAGACCATGTATAGACAGGAGAGTGTGGATCTATTTAGGAATAGCATTCATGGCACTAGAGGAGAAAGCCTTTCCAGAATTAGTTCCAGGAGCCAGGTGTCAAGTCATGGCTATTTGATACTATTGTGAACCCTACAATTCTTTATTGAGTGCAGATTTGGGGACCTAGCTTATACTGTCATTACAAATCTGTTGGCATCTCTAATGGGTGGAAATAACTGGAATGACTTCTTGTATCCATGATCTGTAGAAATCTTGAGGATGATACATCATGCTAATGTTGCCAAATGGCATCCTGATTTAAAGAGAGCATCATTATCATCTTGGGGCCGGGGTCCGGTTTACAATTAGGATCACATAGACCTTAGCCAGGTTTGACTTTCACTTCACTAGTACTTTTGCTCAGCAAACCCAACCCTGACACCCTCATCGACATAGATAACATATTGAAATACAGGAGTCCAGCATAGGGAGAACTTTGAAATTTGTACACAAAAGGAGAATAGGGAGAACAGATTCACGAGTTTCAATATGCTGGACTAGTCTTTCAATATGTTATCTGTGTCTGGTCTAGTCATCGGGGCTAGGTTTGCTGGTGGAGAATTGTTAGTTCCAGATCTTATTGATGGCTCCTCATAACTAGTGAAAGTTAGGCCTGGCAGCGGTGTACACGATCCTTTGCAAATACTGTTGATGTGGTATCAGTGATGGACATAGTAGCAAATAAATGACCAGGGTCCATGGAACAAGATTTTCATGAGTCTTCTTTTCCCTAGCTTATGACATTCAATATGTTTTTTATTTGTTTTTTCCTTTTTACTGCCAGCGACAATCAAGGCTATCCTCTTAAGCAAAAGGAGCTAGTTGACTGGTAATGATTACTGATTGATACTATCCATCCTATTCTTCTGAGATGAGGAGCAGGGCTTAGGATTTGTCTTTGTACAGATTGTTGAGATTGGCCATACGCATACTATCATTGCCTCACTTCTTATAGACGAATGTTGAGAATGAGAAATGCATCCTTTTTTTCAATCCCTTCCCACAACAAATTTCAGCAAGATTAGTGGGTGTACGCCAAATAGTTGTACTGCAAATGCTGAATCTTCCAGAATGATGTTCCAATATGAGGAGCTGAGGTTAGGATGTGTCTTTGTATCATGGACCCCAGTGGGAGCGGTAAGAGGATTCACATATCCAAAGCCAGATATACATCTTATTTGTCGGAGAAGGATGTGGCTATATTTATGGAGTGGAACCTAACATATTTATACAAGCCCTAAAAGGTTTTTCCTTGTTTGTCTGAAAAAGGTAGGTGAGAATTTTTCAAAAAATATAGGCGGGGATTTATAGGAAAAGATAAGAGAGGATATATGAGAAAAGATAAGAAGGGAAATATAGAAAAAGATACGAGAGGATGGCATGACCTATCCTGTTGACATGGAAACTGACATGATATTGAGGCTTCTTACAGTTCTGAGACTAGCCATATCACTATCATTCAATATGCAATACAGTTTAGTATCAACCGGATCAGAAATCCCATCTTCTCAATACACAACTAGTTCAAATGCTCAGACCCCAATAGAAATGTATGGTAAGACCTTTTTTAGTTCTCAGGAGAACTTGATCACGGACCTTATAGAGGAGGGTCCCACAAGAGTGCCCATAAACCCCAATACTTCACCTAATGGAACAACCTTAGTTGGTTAACTATAGCCCAACTAGCACTATATATTCTCCTCAGTCCCACAGAGGATACCTCAAGTGCCTTTGTCCTAACTTCACTAGGGATAGGGTTATCAAATATGACAAAGTGAAGACCTGCATTGCTGCAACTGCTGCAATGCCAGAAATTCTTTCTAGGATATTTCTTCTCCATTTCATGCCTGAATGATGAGAGATCAATCAGGATCCAACGAAGTGACTTAGGTGCTGATTGATAGCTTACTTCCACCCTCAACCATTACTGCTATGGATGGCCCATGCTGCAAAGTAATAGGGAAGAACGAGAATGGATTGCTATTAACATTATTTGGGTACCAGGATGGCTTCATACTACAGACCAGCAATATGCGCACTCATTTGTCCAATAGGATCATGCCTCATACACACCTTTGGTCAAATACATAGTTCTTCAAATCACCAAGACATTGAGACAGGGTGATACAAAGAAATAGGCCTAGAGAACATGTGTAAGAAATGTCAAGGAGACCCCAACATGGAAGAACATTACACTTCAAGTATAGAGCCTGCTATCAGATGCAAGGGTACCCTGGGACCTTCAATTTACACCAATAGCTAAACAACATGCATAAACATGACGGTAAAAATAAGTTATTCTTTGAGCCATTTAGCACAAACATGGCTATTGTTTTGACAAAAATAAAGAAAGCATTGACGTATTAATGTTAAATATGTTTCCTCAAGAATCCTTTCATACATGAATTTCTAGAACAAGATAAAATCCTTAAATTTATCTCTAAGAATAAACTTATTTTATCTGAAAAAATCCAATCCGAAAAAGTTACTTGGGCAACTGCATTGAAATTGATGGAGCCCAACTTGAATGCCATAGCTTCCCTTACAATAACATATCTCTAATCAAAATCCGAGATAAGTCTCCTCTTTCTCTTTCTTTTTTGATCAATACTTTCTTTATATAAAAACATATAAAATCCCAATGCTCCAATAATGAATGAGTTATCTGCTCTGATCATATCAAAGTCATCCTTCCAAAAGATGACACAAAAAAGGGGGTCAAACGTTAGCCATGGTTAATAAAACATAGAGCTAAATATTAATTATATGCTTTACCAATACAGAAAATCATGAAAATATGTTTTGTACACAATAAAAACTTGAACATTTTGCTTGCTTATTTTTCAAATTATCTATTTATTTCTTATGCTTCTTCTTCACACTAATTTTGATCAAACTTATGTACTAAATCAAGAGTAATGAGATGAAGAAGTAAGAGAGAGATATAGTTCATTATTACATTATTAAAACAAGCGAGCATATTTGTAAAATTTTCCATTAGTGGATTTTGATACGTAAACTAATAGCTGATTCTCATAACTGCATGTATACGTGTTGTTACGTTACTCGAGACCAGAACTAACTGGATTAGGAAAGGAATGAAATGAGAAGGCCAAAGTTATCTACGGAAACCAAATGAAATTACATCCCATAACTTTGATACACTCAGGGCGCTACAAAGGAACAAAGAAAAGGAGTTGTGGCTTGGGTGAGTAGAACAAATGTCAGACTGACTGCATCCATTATCAGCAGTATGAGTTGAATGAGATATCATAATTAATAATCCATGGGGATGCTGGATTCAAGATGTAGAAGAGTATGCAGCAAGAGAGGTACAAAGTAAATCATCCAGAAATTTCCTATATGGACCAATATAGAATAGTATCAATATCCTCAAGTGTAAGGTGCCTTGGAGAGCATGCTTGTAGCCTCACAATGATGCTCTGAATCTGCCCATATAAGTATATCTGAGGGTGTTTGAGGGCAACCTAGAAAATTTTATTCTATCAACTAGGTTCTACCAAAATGTGAAAACTCAACAGATCCTCCTAGTCAAGATTGAGGGGTGAGGCCCAAAGGGCATGAGAAATAAGGTACAAACCCCCAGACAACTGGCCTGCCCATGATACAATGTATATAGCTATCACAGGCAACTTGTCGTTAGAGCATCATTCAAAGTTTCTAGGATTGATCTAAATGTCTACGGTTGCACTGATGTATGTGATGGTCCAAAATAATTTCGACGACACTTTAATAAATCTTCCAAGCACACGTAGAAACTAGATTTATATAGGCACGTTGTAGAGCCTAGAATCACAATATGGGTCCATTAACAACGTTGCATATGCACTGGCATTAACGATGATCTGAAGTACTCTGAACAACACTTAAATTAATCTCCAAGTTCCATTGTAGAGACTATATTTATATAGGCATAGTCTGGGGCCTAGAATCACAATATACAACAATCAATAAGGGTCCATAGACCATGTAACAAATCTTATCCCAGGAGTAAAAAAATCCTCTAATATCCACCATCTGAAAAGGTTACATATATAGAGCATAGGTGACACTACTCTATGAAAGGACTAGTTTTCCCATGTGTAACGGATGAACTCTTCAGCATGATTGTGATCATTGAGAACAGATTTTTCAGCACAACTACAAACAGCTTTTAGGTCAGTTTTCGGGAAAAACGCAACCTCGCTGACTAATTTAGGAGTTGAAAGTTTCAACTTGCTCAGTTCGAAACACTGATACAAGGACAGAAACATGTTGACAATATGTATCTTTAGTTCTATAATTTACTGCATTTTCTCACTATTTCTGATGATGATGATGATGATGATGATGACGACGACGTGAAACAATTACCAATGACGGCAATGTTTTACGCTGCTGAGGAGCAGTTGTGTTCTCTTTTCCAAGCTTTTGATAGTGATGGGATGGCTATGTGAGTGAAACCAAACTGGCGAATTCTATGGCCCAGTTAGGACAAGTTGTGAACACTAATTCACATTAATCCAGAAATAACCTTCCATATCCCAAATAGCTTCTTGTACCTTGTACCTGTACATATGTGTTCATATCTTGTATCTGGCTATTTAATAGTCCCATACTCACTAATAAAATTAACGCTTCTATCAAATTGCTATTACCAAATCTTACATTATCACATGGTATCAGAGCGTTCAAGATCAACAGCAATCAGAGCGTTCAGCAGCACCAGAAACAAGAACAAAAGAACAGAAACTTCAAACGACGACAAATGAAATCATCAACATCACAAACTACTCACAATAAGAAACACTAAATTCATAAACTCAAAATTTACTTCACAAATAAATAAATAAATAACAAATCATGGCCACAGTCAAAAATCTAGACATGGTTGCTGCCACAACACCCTCCTCCACATCAGTATCCAGATCTATTAGAATTGACAGACTAACTAGAGCCGTAAATTATCGTCCATGGCAAATACGGATGAAAATGTATTTGCGCAGATTACATCTATGGGCATACATAGATGGAAGTAAAACCAAACCTGACAATAATGATCCAGAAATTCAAGCATGGCAAGATAAGGATTTTGAAGCACAATCCGAAATACAATTCCATGTAGCAGATTCACTAATGTGCCTCATTTCAAACCAAGAAACCGCCAAAGAAATGTGGGAATGTCTAAGTGAACAATATGAAAAGACCGACACAATTCATGCCATCACTCTGTTTCGAAAACTCACAACCTTCCACATGCAAGAAGGTAATGATTTTGAAACATTTCTACAGTCATGGCACTCACTCCTAGAACAAGGCACCACCGCAGGCATTGGATTCACAGACCAACATGTACTCATGCTATTAGCAGCACTACCACCGACCTGGCGACCTTTCGTCACAACCCAATCCTATCAAACTCAACCATTGGCTGTCCTCATCAACAAAATGCACCAAGGATATACCTTCTCCAAGCTAAGCAACAACAATCTCAACCAAGCAATAAATTCCGATTGCAATGGCAACCACCATTCCCACATCGAACCAACAACAACATCCTAAGAGGAAAGGTGATAGTTGATGAGTTAAGGAAGTTGCAATTACCCTTGTAGGATAATACACTTTCTAATTATCATAAGTGGGTGGGATTATTTTCAGGTTTTACTTGGAGTCTGTGGCCTTAGAGATGATGGTACTTTCTTAAGTTATGATGTTCTATAGGATGGACAATTAGGGATGATTCCCTGGGAAGATGAATGTTTGGCTAAGGCTATATTAAAACCTATTAGAATTCTAGCTAAGGTAGATAAGGTTTGGGTCCTTGACCCTAATCCTAATGATGTTCATCCATGGCGGGATCTATGGGTAGTGGGGAAAAAACCATTATGTGAATTGTGTTGAGAATCAAACTCAACTTCCCATGTGTGGGAACACACTCTAGGATACTTAAGTGTGTGAACATCCCACCTCTTTGTATAGTAACTAGTGTGTCATAGAACTTAATGTTCTATGACACATAGAATATAAGTAGTTAAGACACGACCTCTTTCCCAAGAGGCGGTACTAGTGAGAGAACTTAGAGAGAAGGTGACTACATAAGAACCTTCTCCTTCTCCTTGTAACTATCGGTCATTCTTGTTTCCTTGTAATACAGTTTTCTGTTTTTCTGTAATCTCTCTCTCTCTCTCTCTCTCTCTCTCTCTCTCTCTCTCTCTCTCTCTCGCCAAAATGGTCTTATAGGCCATTTTGGCCTCTTAAAAGACGTTAATATATCTTTCTTTCTTTCTTTCTTTCTCTCTCTCCACACACACACACACAAAATTCTTCCGTTGCACAAATCACTCTCAATTCTTTACATGGTATCAGAGCGCGTGGTAGCTTGATCGTAGCCCATCACCTCTGCGTGTGTTGTGCCCAATCCCGAGTCCGGAAAGAACCAGCTGATCACTGTAGCAGCAACCTGCACAGTTCATATCAAAGAGAAGAAGAACAAGAAGTTTGACAATGAACACTCAGATGGGAAGCGCTCTTCCTGCCGAGAAGCTCGACAAAAACAACTTTGCATCTTGGGAATACAAGATGCACCAATATCTTGTCAGCCAAGGTTATTGGAGCTATGTCGAGGGAGCACACAAAAATCAACCCAACCCAGCACATGCCAACTACCCAGCTTGGGAGCAAGCAACGAGTTGCGTACTGTAATGTCTAGCATCATGCTTTCATGATCACATGCTTGGCTACATCCGAGTGGCCAAAACGCCGAAGGAGGCGTGGGGGAATCTCAAAAAGATATTCATGGCCAACACGACCGCAAGAAAGCTTCAACTGTCCAGAATTGAATAACATTCAACAGAGGGACATGTCAATCGGCAACTACACCTTGAAGATCAAGGAGCTGTGCGACGCCCTCGGGTCAATCAATGTCAGCATTGACGACGATGAAATGGTGCAAATATGCCTCGGAGGCTTGGCACCTCGGTTCGCCGCTATAAGGTCAACCATTCTTGCGAGATCGATCTCCAGTCAATGTTACTGGACGAAGAAAATCACGTTCGAACGAAGAGCAATGTGCAAGAGGGACACATGCTCTATTCGAACTCAGATGGGGGAAGAGGACAAGGTCGTGGCAACAGAGGCCGATTCGGGCAAGGCCAGCATAACCAAGGGCAGTCCCATGAGCACAACTTCTACTATCGACAAGATTTGCGAACACGCGAGGAGGAGCCTAGGGTAGAAGGGGGAACAATCATGCTGAACCCAGCTGACAGAACAACTCCATCCAATGCAGATATTGTGGCAAATTGAGCCACTACGAGGCGGAGTGTCGGAAAAAGAAAAGTGAGATGGCATTCATAAGCCGCAACTCACAAATTATGCCTCGAATTCCGACTACGATGATCATGGCGAAATGTCCATGATGCGATACAGAGCGAATTCGATGATAGAATCGTGCTCGACCAACACCTCCAATTCCGAAGATGTATGGTTTGTCAATTCAAGTGTGTCAAATCATCGAAGTCTCATGCAGATTGGTTTCGAGAACTCCGAAAGCCCGATCGACCCAGCTATATTGAAACTGGGGATGACAAAATCTACCCCATTCAGCATGTCGGCAATGTCCCGTTCGGTGAAGAGGGCAGTCAGACCTACATCAAGAATGTCTTGCATGTCCGACAATAACGAAGAATCTGATCTTGGTCGGCCAGATTGTGGAACAAGGCATGCAAGTCCGGTTCAACGATGGAGGATGCTTCATCAAAAAGGAAGGCCGAATTATTGCTCGCGGTCGAAGAGAAGGCCAAATGTTCATCCTCGATTCTTACGAGATAAAGTCGGCAATGTTTGCCAAGGGCCATAAAGCCGACGTCGACATACAACTATGGCACAAACGAATCGGCCACATCAATCTCCAAAAGCTCAAAGGAATGCAATCGAAAGGAGTTGTCGTCAAACTCTTGACCTTTACCAAGGAGACTACGGGCGTATCGAAGCCCGCCAGTTTGGCAAACAACATTGTCAACTGTTCCCGAAAGAGAGGAACGTGAGCAAAGGAATCCTGGATGTAGTACATTCAGATGTATGGAGACCAGCCCAAACGGCAACATTCGGTGGTTGTCGATACTATGTGACATTCATCGACGACTTCTCCAAGAACACCAGGATCTACCCTACGCGGCAAAAGAGCGAAGTGTTCGGACACTTCCAAAAGTTCAAAAACGAAGTCGAAAAGGCAACCAGTCGGCATGTCCGATGCCTTCAATCGGACGGTGGCAAGGAGTACTTCTCCAATGTCTTCACAGCATACCTTCGACAAGAAGGAATTCGACGAGAGTTCACCTGCCGACATACACCTCAGCAAAATGGAGTAGCCGAACGAAAGAACCGGCATATACTTGAGGTGGCAAGGGCAACGATGAATAAAAAACATCTGCCAAAATCATACTGGGCTAAAGCGGCAAACACGTCTATCTATCTAATGAATCATTGCACAACATCCGAAATGCACAATCTCACCCCTCACGAGAAGTTTTACAGTAAGAAGCCAGACCTATCCCACGTCAGGAGATTCGGCTCGTTTGCATACGTGCACATTCCCGACGAAAAGCGGCAAAAGCTAGACCCCAAGTCGGAGAAATGCATCCTTTGCTCGAACAAAAGGGGTATAAGTACTTCAACCCCTCTACCAAAAAGGTACGAGTGAGTAGGGATGTCGTATTCGACGAATCAGCATCCTAGTACACAGCCAACTCAACTCCGTCCAAACTTATCGAAACCGATTGCGAAATAATCGACCTGGAGGAAGTTGATCGACTAAGGCTCACAACATAGGAAAGTCCCCTCTCAACCAAATTGAGTGGACCACAAGAGCTGCCAAGCAGCCAAAGCACGTCACGGCTGGAAAAGGACAAGGGAAAGGCCAAAATGCCTGAGTATGAAGACTCAGATAAAATCGAACCGGATCACTCACCTGACAATGGGTATGGTGAATTGGATGTGCCCAGCATGAGGACACCAGGGGCACCACGTGGATCCACCAAAGAAAAGAACATAGTCAGCCGATTCGGCTACAATGACTACATGGCATATCATTATGCATTCATGGTGAAGGTGGCAATAGTCCAAGAGCCGGAAATGTTTTCCGAAGCTGCAAAGACCCACGATGGGTCGAAGTGTTGTCCAAAAACAAGAGACATGGGATCTCATTCCCTCTTTACCTCATCACAAGGCAATCGGATGCATTTGGATGTTTAAGGTGAAGCACAATGCCGACGGCACCATCAATTGCTATAAGGCTCGGCTTGTAGCAAAAGGGTATGCGCAATCACACGAGGTCGATTACGAAGAGACCTTTGCCCCAATGGCAAAGATGACTACCATTTGCACTATGATCACGCTCGCAGTGGCAAAAGGGTGGCACCTCCACCAAATGGATGTAACGAACACCTTCCTACAAGGCGAGTTAGACGAGGAGGTGTACATGGTGCAACCACCCGGATTCGTGTCAGATACGCATCCGACTGCTGTCTGCCGACTCAAGAAGCCTCTCTACGGTCTCAAGCAGGCACAAAGAGCATGGCATTCGAAGATAACCCAATATCTTCATCAAATCGGTTTTCAAATGTCCAAGTCCGACAATTCTTTGTTCATCCGTAACGATTCCCGAGGGCAATTGTTCATCATAATCTATGTGGACGACTTGGTCATTGGAAGAGAGCATATCGGGAACATCGAACATACCAAGAAGCTACTCTCCAACCGATTTGAAATGGCTGACATGAAGGAGCTCTATTACTTCCTTGGCATCGAAGTAATTCAGACTCCAACAAGCATCATGATCTCCCAACGGCACTACATCCTCAACTTGTTATACAAGTTTGGGATGACCAAGTGCAAATCTGTGGCAACCCCTCTTGATCGCAATCTCAAACTGGATACCGATTCCAACACAGAAGAGCGCAAGCCGACTCAGTATCAACAATTGATCAGGAGCCTCATCTATCTCACGATCACTCAACCCAACCTTAGCTACCTAGTCGGTCTCCTTAGCCAATTCATGCAAAAACCACGTGACATTCACTTGGATTATGTTAAGCGAGTATTACGATACGTGAGCAATACAATGGACTGTGGCATTTTCTACAAGACGGCAATGCCAATTCAACTCGAAGGGTACACAGATGCCGACTAGGCCGGCTACAAAGCCGACCGACGATCGACCTCCGGATTTGTTTTCTCTCTCGACCACGGCACCATATCGTGTAGTAAGAAACAGCCAACAGTCGCATTGTCAAGCACCGAAGCCGAATACAAGGGCGTGGCCATAGCCGCATGTGAAGCCGTTCGGCTCAAGAGAATATTGAAGGACCTGGGCGTTCCCATCAAGGATCCGATTCTCCTGTATTGCGACAACATGAGCAGCATCCACCTGGCCCGAAACCCAGTTTTCCACGCTCGGACTAAGCACATTGAGGTGCACTATCACTTCATCCGAGAACGTGTTCTGGCCGGGAATGTCGACCTCCAACACATCAGCACGATTCTGCAAACGGCCGACATCTTTACGAAAGCCCGGGGAGCCAACAAGTTGCGGCAGTTCACAATGAACCTTGGCCTCTCAATCACCGACCAACCGCGCTTGAGGGGGAGTACAACGGAGTAGAACAATCAAACAATCAATCGAAGTAAGCCGAAACCGATTCTGCCGAATCAAAGACCGAACCCTTCGGAGTCCAGAAGTTGCGTTCGAATGGGCGTGTTGAGAACCAAACTCGACTTCCCGTGTGTGGAAACACACTCTAGGATACTCAAGTGTGTGAACATCCCACCTCCTTGTATAGTAACTAGTGTGTCATAGAACTTAATGTTCTATGACACATATTCTTTAAGTAGTTAAGACACGACCTCTTTCCCAAGAGGCGGTACTAGTGAGAGACCTTAGAGAGAAGGTGCTACATAAGCACCTTCTCCTTCTCCTTGCAACTGTTGGTCATTCTTGTTTCCTTGTAATACAGTTTTCTGTTTTTCTGTAATCTTGAGCTCTCTCTCTCTCCACACACACAGTTCTTCCATTGCACAAAATCACATCCATCCTAAAGTGATGTTGGTCAGCTATGTGGAAGGATGGAGAAGCTAGCTAGACTGCAGTACTTGCCTGAAAAGGATCCCAAAATATGTGCACTGCTATACCTTGTTTTAAAGCACAAGAATGTTTTAATGAGTCTTTTTAAGCTGAGCAGAGATGAGAAGGATAAAGTTGTGTGCATTTCTAACTCGAGATTTTCAGGTGTAGAAAAAACAGGTTGTTGCATTAAAATGTGCACATGTTCTAATGGAAAACACCATCGTGATCTTGTTGTAGCAAAAAAAAACTCTATCTTCAAATGCTTGTGCAAGGCCTCTTACCTAATATGATGACATTTTCTGGTATGTTGAAAGCATGTGGCAACATGGGAGATATACAAAAAGGGAACAACTTCCATGCTCAAATTGAGATGTGTGCAAAATGTGGAAGTATGCTTGAAACAAGTATTTGCTATAAGACAAGCAATAAATCTTATTGAATGGACTAGTTTAATTTCAGGATGTGTTCAAAATAGAGAAACTGTACAAAAAACATTTAGCACAATTATGGTTTCAAATATCATCTCATGGAATGCACTCAAAAGAGGCTATAGAGACAATGGATATGTCGAGGAGGTGTTGTATTAGTTTTGAACAAATGTAAGACAATATATGTATATTGTTTACTTTAATTTTAATACCAATGGAGGATATTTTTTATGGAAAAAAAAAGAAATGTATTTATTCAATACCAATGTAACCAACACAACAAGTTTAAACCTTTCATGGTACCTAGATACCGGGGCCACCCATCATATGACATTTGACAAACTGTACCTAACACAATACAAAGAGCTTACCACACCCCTAGACGTCCACCTTGGAGATAACAGCACCAGAAAAGCCCACGGATATGGTACCCTCACCTTCAGTCTACCCAACAACAATAATCTACATATTCATATAGTTTACTTTGTACCAGGACTTACAAAGAACCTCTTATCAGTAAGTCAAGCCACTGAATCCGGCTACACACTCACCTTCAAAGGTAACTCTTGTCCCTTCAAATCTCAACTCTCAAATGGCACATCATATACAATTCCCTGTTTCAAAACACAAAACCTATACCCAATTCCCATCACACCCATCAAAATATCAAATGCCTCTCATCAAATCCATGACGCTGGAATTCAAAACACCATCAAATGGCATCTTCGGTTAGTTCACCCACATCTTCAAACCCTTCATAAGATCCGAACACACAACCTTGCCGATGGAATAATAGGTCCTTTCACCCAACTAACCTTTTGTGAAGACTGCCTCTTCGGAAAAATGACCTCCAATCCATATCCTCGTTCAACCCAATACACAACAAACCCCCTACAACTCATCCACACCAAGCTATGTGGACCAATGCCAACTCCCTCCCTCACCGGAGCTCTTTACTTTCTGACATTTATCGATGACTACACACACTACACCATCCTCAAAAAGAAATCTGACACCGTATCCCATTTCTTGGTCTACAAAAATCTTGTTGAAAACCAATTGAATCAATAAATCAATAAATCAAAATGCTACGAAGTGATAATGGAGGTGAATTCACTTCGAATGAATTTGATAAGATACTACAGTCACAAGGAATTCTGCATCAGACAACCATACCACATCATCCTCAACAAAATGAAAAAGCAGAGAGAAAGAATCGCACACTCATGGATGTTGCTCGATCAATGCTAAAAACTGCAAACCTCCCAAACACCTTCTGGGAAGAAGCCGTGGCAACAGCTTGCTATTTACAAAATAGATTGCCTACTATAGAACTCAGCTCTCAAACACCATTCAAAAAATGGTCAGGTATCAAACCTGATCTTTCTCACCTAAAGATCTTTGGCAGTACAGCATACTCATATGTACCCAATGCAACCAGAAATAAACTAGAAGATCGAGCAACCAAGCAATTTTTTATCGGCTATGGTGACTGCTTCGGCAAGAAAAGATGTCGTCTTTACAATCCTAAACATACTAAACTAAAAATACTAAACATATTGACTACAAGTATTTTTATGTAAAAGAACTGGTAGAAGGAACCAAAGAAGATTAACCAATCCTCATCATCAATTATACTCCTACAAAAGCACAAAAGCAGTACCCAAATTTGAATTTTGTTGCAAAGCTATTGAACTTATTAACATAACTTCAAATAGCAAAAGCCATAGCTTATAATGCTAGAAAACAATAAGGAGAATGTGAACACTAATTCACATGATTCCAGAAATAACCGTGCATATCCCAAATAGCTTCTCTTACCTTGTGTCTGTACATATCTGTTCATATCTTGTATCTGGCTATTTAATAGTTCCATACTCAATTAATAAAATTAACGCTTCTACCAAATTTCTATTACCAAATCTTACATTATCACACATGTTTTGTCAGAACAAGAGCTCGCCGAGATGATGAAGGAAGCCGATACCGATGGGGACTGCCCAATAAGCTACGAAGAGTTTGTGGCGTCCATTACATGTGCTGCTTATGAGGCTCAAAACAATATTTGATCATGTATCCCAGTCTTTAGGGTTGTCAATCATGATCTCGTGGAGAGAAGACAGACATCAAATCATGTCTTATTGAGCAGTCGTATACATTCGCATGGAATGAAGATGTCAAGCATAACAAATTATCACATAAACCTAGCACGTTGGGATAATTACATGGAATGACAACAAGTGAGAAGAGCTATTAAACAAGAGGTTCAAACACATCATCTTGCTCCTATGTTATTTAATGTGAGTAGAGCAATCAACTTCCTCCACGCTTGTGGTTTACTAATTTTCAATAGCTCGGTTTGACCTGCAGCTTAACAGGGTTTGGTTTGATTTTAAGTGAGAGAGAGAGAGATTTCATACCTTCGCACACCTAGATCTGCTGAGTTTCTTCTGTCTCTGTGTGTGAGTTGGGGGTGTGCTTCTTGTTATATCATTGTAAGCAAAATAATAGCAATAATAACCCATTCATTTTTCTCAAGATTTAGGAGAATTCCAGATGTACCCCTGGAGTCGAGTACTAGTCAAGTTAACCCAAGAAAAAGTGTATCCTTTTGTGGGTCAAAACTTGACGAGAGATGTGGAAAATTGAAAAGTGTATCCTTTCCTATCAAATTTGAGGGATGTGAGTGACTAACATTACGGAGGGTAAGGAAGATATGGTGATGTGGAAGATGGCACCAAGTCGACGAGGATTATGACATTGTTAGATTGCGAACCAATGTTCACTCGTCTTTATCGTTGCTAGACTGATTATAAACATTGTCCTTGAATGATGGAGTTAAATTGTGAATGTTGGTAGATATCTATTGAAATCAAAGGTTAACCACTCAAAGAAGTCAAAGCTCCCAAGATATCATAGGTCGCATGGGACCATTGGACCCATATGTTAGTATGCATTGTTGCTAGAAAAATGTGTGTACAACTAGACAAACAATTCGTGGAGATTATCTCACTCTAATCATCAGACACATTGTCTTTTGTTGTTAATTTCTAAGTAGCTCCATCATGGCCACCAAGTAAGGTCACCCCTACCTCAAATGCCTTCTCTTGAACCTCTTATGTATGCCCTTGACGTGCATGGCCCATACTTATCTAGAATTTGATTTTAAAAGAAGACTATGCAAATGACAATAACTTATTGTAGCCAAAATAGGTTGAATCGCATGATATCTATTAATTCATAAGTAGAGATCCAAGACAAAGATTGGGCTTATTTATATTGTATTAAATCTTATTTAATTATTCATCTTTATCTCTCTTACAATTGTGTGCCCTTTGGGCAACTCATGTAGGTTAAATAGTGGATCGTTATAATGGCATTAAGCTTTAAATAGAGCATTTGTAACATTCAATTAGTTGGGCATTTGTAACGCTCTCTTATGATGGATACCCCAAATGTCAAAAAATAGAGCCATTTTCAACCCTTTCAGTACAAGAGACAAGGTGAGGCTTCCTCCAACTATGTAATTTAGGTGTGAAGGCAAATTCCTTTCTAAAGATTCTTACATGAGGCTTGTGGAAACGAGTGAATTATCTGGCGGAAATTGAGCTATTATATGTCCCCATAGATGGAAGGGTTAGACCCACAATATCACCATGAGTTGCATTGTCTAATCGATTCTCCATGTCGTTAAACCCAAAACTTTGAATTGGGACATCTTTATCACTAGTTCCAAATGGTGTTCCTTCATTTATAATAACCATAATAGCAAGCATTCTAACATCTCTCCCAAGTCCCCAACTCATTCCTTACCAACCCCTCCATTAGGGATCTCCATAAATGAAAGAGGAGGATGTTGGCATTTTGCCATAAACTAGACCAAATCACGATTCACCACATCCAAAGCAATGACCCACAAATGTCTTTGACTTCAGTTTAAAAGAAAGTTGTTCATACACACCCATTCATGGTCTACTATGACTTGTATCCCATAATACACAAAATTTGCACTTGTTTTATGCATTTGCATGTGAGAATACCAACACTTTACCTGTTGGATTCATCGAGTCTAAAAAGGGGCCATAAAAATACATGCTTACACTCCAATCTTACCCAAACCAAGCACTCCTATTTCAACAAAGGTTGATCGTCCAACGTGGGGGACAATTTCATTTTCATGCACCAACCGTAGATCCAGGACCACAAGAACTTTATCCAACAACATGCTTTGATGTTCAAGGGAACGGAATATGGCATCATAAAACCCCCATAGACTTGCATGTATATTTATATCCGACCATTGTTTTTCTAATATAGTGATGGGAGTCTCCAATTAAAAAAATAAGGTAACACCATGATCGTAAAAGGCATCGAGATAGTGCAAAACTGCCTTAACATCAATTTCTGTCATGCACATCCTCCCCGATACATTCTTTTGTGTCCATTTCATCTCATCCTCTTCTACAAAATAACAAACAAGGAATTAACAAATCTCCCAACTAGAATCATCATTACATGTGAGTTGGCTCCTATCTTATGTAGAATGAAATTGTTGTCCTACCACTTGGAAGAGGGAAATAAGGCATAGCAAACATTTGAGTACATTAGCAATGCTATATGTACAATATATCATGAAGCCTGATTGTGCTAATATATATTAGTTATCTAATGAGAAGGACGTCTCAATCATAGATACAATGCTGTACAGTATATCATGAAGCCTGATTGTGTTAATATATATTAGTTATCTAATGAGAAGGACATGGATCCCCTTTGGAAGAGGAAAAGAGGGCTTAATAGGATGCATAGTACAAGGTTATACATTAGAACTTACATCTTAATGCTTATTTGGGTTGGGTGCCTGTATCATATAACACCATGCCATGGCCCATGACGCATACACATCCGTGAACAAAGGGAGGGCATCCAAGTGTTGCTAAACCTTAGAAGATTCACATGCCATATCAATGGAATCAAATAGTATAGAATAATTTCTTGTACTTAACACTCTGTTGTAGCAGCCTAGCGTGTCTCCATAGCGATACTCTTGTTGTAAAGCTCCCACACCTGCAGTCACACTACTCCCAACAACAATCATATTGCCTTCTGCAGCCTGCCAGTTCCTCAAGGATTCAAACGAATACATATTGGCCAAGGATGAGCTTGTGGAACTCTCTTTGTTAAACGCATGCGTGAGGTTGCATTCTTGAGTGTATGTCACGTTATCACCATTGTCAAGTGAACAGTAAAGGTATAAGGGGAAGGTGTGAGTCGTTTGCTGAGAAAAGATTACATTAGAGTCCGCCATTTTTGCCACAACCTCTCCCTTTGTTTGGATGTCTTGAGTGACGATTTGGACGGAGGAATTGTTTTGGAGGAGCATGACATTGTTGAAGCCAAAGGAATAGGATACGTTGGTAAAGATGGTCCCAAAGCTAGAGATAACGTAGCCCGAGAATGAAAGGAATCGCTGTGCATTGGTATGGAACTCGCCATCTAATCCTTGAAAGCTCGAGGTGTCGTGCGATACCAAGGGGGGCACATCGTAGGTTAAAAGTGTGCCCGAGGTTTGCAATGTGCGAGAGTCGAGCCACAGATGAAGGTTGGCACCCAAAAGCCAAGAGCCATCCGCATTCTTGACTCGCATACTGATGGTGTGGTTGTTTCCATCCACGAGCAAGCCAACAAAGGGCGTGAGCTCTATGTCATAGGAGGGCAAATTGAAAGCTCCTATGGCCGCAGCGGGCCTCCAATAAAGGGGATTAATACCCCCCGTGAAGATGGTGGGAAATGGCCAGGCTGCACCCACCACCTGCGTCCCATCATCATCATCATCCAGGAATACCTGTACCTCCCTGAATGGCCCATTCCCCGGCTCAGCACTCAGCAGCCCATTGGCTTCCAAGTAGTCATTGGGCGGATTGGTGTACCAAAACTCATCATTGCCGTGGAAAGAGACGCACACTTCGAGCACGGCTCTCACGATGTTGCTGGGCGGCCTAAACACCACCGTCGCCGTTTCATTCTCGGATGAAACCTGGAGCCAATGGCCTAGCCCAGGGAGTGCCTCCGAATTGGAGATGGGTACAATTAGATCTGCAGGCCCATCTGTAGGGAATGCTGCTGCTGCTGCATTCTTATTATTATTCTCGGCATTATTCAGGGGCCCATCAAACGGGAGCTTCTTATTCAGGGGGCTTGTCAACAGGAGATTGATGTTGCTCTTGCTCTTGTCATCATCAATGCGTGACGCCTCTCCATGGCCATAAACATCATGATGATCATCTGAATGTGATCTTCTATAAAACTCTAATGTAATGTTGATGTGGAAAACGCCAGTGTATGTGCTGTCCACCACATTTGCTAGCTCCAGGACAACATTCTGTGCCGACATAAAGACAGAGAAGAAGCGAGAAACGTCTTTCTTTACTTCCCAATACACGCCTTGGGATGTGGGCTCAGCTGTGCAAGTGCGGAGGATCTCCACGCCACCGAACCACAGGGCAGAGATGCGATCGAATTGCCTCCCCTTGCAGCTTCCGCTCCATTTCAGCACAATCTGGTAATCCTCTGCTGTACTGGTGCTGTTGCTTATACAGTGGGCAGGTGGTCCCGTGTAACTCGCGGTGGCTGGAGGCAAGCTGTACGTGTTGGCAAATTCATGCTGCAGAACTAAAATCGAGCAGTCGGGTACCGAGCCTGTCGTGTCTTCTCTATTAATTGCATTCACAGGCCTAGACACCTCGAAGAAGATGTCAGCAGGACGGATGCTTGGATCTGTATCCTGGTCGTCGTCTTCATGGAGAATAGCAGTGCCACCAAAGCCCATGGAGGAGGAGGAAGGGGGCTTCCTCAGCCGATGGATGAATGTGGTGGTGCTACTAGGGAGGACGGCTCCATCAGAGGTGGAGAGTAAGAATGGTATGCCGCAGAGGATGGAGAAAATGAGGGTGCTGCGATACACTCTGGCCTTCTCCATTGTATACGACAGGATAATAAGGAGGAGGAGGATCTGTGATTGATGGATATGGTGGAGACAAGGTCAGATAGAAACACAGAGACACAGCGAGAGAGAGAGAGAGAGAGAGAGAGGAGACTTTTTAGTCGTGGGAGGGATGGATAGAGGTACAACCACACAGCAGCTCCGTCCCGACGGGAAGGATAAAAGAAGAGTAAAGCCACAACAATAATTATTATTAATAATCACTGGTCTCATTTACATAGATAATCTGAATATCAAACAATGCCTTCCCTTCCCTTCAAAGACTCCATTTCCCCCCCCGTTAGAAATAAGAAGACGTCTGCAGACTGCCAATGTACTTTCCATCAACGTTAATCCCCACTTAAATAACTAGAGGCCCTAGCTCCTAACTAATGGGAAAGTAGCTTCATTTTGAAAATAAATAAATACTAGAGGCCCTAGCGTGTAGTCATTTGTTCATAGCTTGTGTGTGATCCCAACCAATTTCCAACCCAATATGTGAAATGGACAACAATAAAGGCGTGTCACTTTTGGTGGGAGAAATGACAAATGATTTCACGCATGAAACTAAAGTTTGAGCACTATATTTGCTTTACCCCATCATAAACATTGGAAAATTTCAAGCGCATAAACATTGGTTTACTGGATTCTTTACAAACTCAATGTAAAGTCATTCAATACAATATTTTTCTTATTCCTGAATACTAATTGACTGCCCATCATTCATAATAGCAAAGTAGTTATCTCCATTTCTAGAAAAAAAAACCAATAATTAAATGTCCAAGAACAATATGCATTTTCAGCAATGATCCATCCTTCCAATATCAAAGGTGACTTTTTCTTATTTTCTAGCAACCCATCCTCCATGAATTATCGAAATATAAGGATCCATCATGCTTCTTAACATACTAATTCTTACTCTTCTCCTCATGGTCATGCCTTCTTGGTGTAGTGTTGCACAGTGAAGCCACAACCAGTGAAGATTGCCAAAGTCTTTGAACTACAATTCCACTGTAAATTTATCAACCTTATTAATTGTTATTGAGATGTCTTTTCCCAATCCTCGGCTTTGCATTCTTTATTATAATTTATGCCTATATCAAACCCACATGAACAAAGTTCCACCCCCATCTCCAACAACAATATAGAATGAACCCCACTAACATCACCCTCATCAAAGACAAAATCAATAAACTTCTATTAATGGGGTTTGTTCATCCCATCTCCAAAGGCCATGTTATTGAGCTTTATAGTCGTCATTCCGAAGAAGAAAGGCAAGATACATCTATGTATGTGTTGACAATCATAAGGCCAAATTAGCCATATTTGTGACACTTTTTTGTTGCCATTACAAATAGTTTCCTCAATACAAAAGCCGGCCATGAAAGGAATAGGTTTCTCAAAGTCTTGAGCAACTACAACTAGATCCACGTGGTAGTCAAGGATCAAAAGGAAATTGCTTTGATCACATATTGGTGCATCTATGTGCTTGTCATGACGATGTTAAACCTCAAAACAACCCTCATTATGTTCCCACTCATTATCATTGATATCTTTGGGTTGTACAATCCACTCATTTATGTAGGTCTTTCTTGACAATTCAACCACTTATGCCACTTGGGACTATGCTTGGAATGGTACCCCATTCATCGATTAAGCTTGAATCCCCACATGCGTGTGTTTGAAGTAGCAAGGATGACATCGCCATGGCTTCACCGATGCTTTTGGTCTTACCCATTGGTAGTGTATTGGGGATAAATCATCACGTAAGCTTACATTAATTTTATTACTACAAACCCAATGCTGCAAAAATATTGTATGCAACTAAAATGTTGCACTTTGCACAAAAAGTAGGCCATTAGCTTCTATTAGTGGCCAACATTTCTACAAGTACAAGTCCACAATTTGGGCCAAGAGGGAAAGGTACCAGTGACAAATCGCAACCACAATACCATTGAAGCAAAGTCAAGCGTCATTGCGCCAATTATATGTGTATATACATACCATTGATAATGTATGCACGCTTTAACAACTTGACTGAATCGTAATGTTAGACTTGTGAGCAATGAGCTTTCCGGTATGCCACATAATCAGTCTTCATCTCTCCCGCGGACCTTTAAAAGATCTCTCCCTCTTATGGGTTGGGTTTAAAGGGAATGAATCAATGGCTTTCTTCCCTATTGGCTTCTGTTGTTCTACGTGTAGTATTGATTGATGATCTCTCTCACTAATAAATAAGCCAACGCCTTTCTCTTCTATAATTTGCTATTCTGAGATTTCTAAGCATAGAAGAAAGAACTAGATCAATTGAAGATGAAAGAGAAATTCGTAAGCAGTATCAATCTTGGTTTTGTTCCTGTGAAAGTTATTTTCATTCATTTGTCGTGTGTTTCTCGCAAGGTCTACCTGTTTTATGGAACTGTGATGGAATTGGGGGACAGGGCAATAGGCTTCTCAATGCTTTTGTTTTCTGTGTCTCTCTTTGCATACTACACATTCTGGGTTATCATTTTGTTTAGCTCTCTCTCTCTCTCTCTCTCTCTCTCTCTCTCTGTGTATGTGTTTTTAAGACGTGAATGTCGAACAATCTGGGGTTATGTCAAGAAACTTATGCCACATTCTGGGAGTAATGTGAGAATAATCATTTGGGTTTTTAAACATGATGGTCCGAGAGGAAATAGTAACAGGTCTTATACTCCCACAGCCATCATATTTGGTGATGCGCCTATTTTCTAGGCAAAGGCTGCATCACCTTATATCAATATGGAGACCGTACTGGCCAAAAGTAGGTCGTTAGCTTGTTGATATTAGCAGTTGGCTAAACTAGCTAGGGGGGTTTGGGTTCTAACAACCTCTAAGTATGTATTATGTATGTAACTAACGAATATTTGTAAATTGGGCTACCGGGTTCTTTTTTCATGTCAGCGTCTCTCCATGCATCTGCTTTTAATGATTGAAATCATCAAGGTCAAGTCTGCCCATCGCACAGCACAAAGTTACAGAAACTTGTCTCATCATTCAATTATGTATTGGTACAATGGTTTACAACATTTCTATGTAGACCCCCATACGTGATGAAACTGATCATCTTGCATTTATATCCAGTACTGAAGATGATAAGCTCCAAGTACCTTGGTTTTCATTAACATTTGACCACAGGGACGAACATGGCATAGCTGTATTACTGCTGGCAAGAAGCATTGGAAACATATTTATGTAGGATTTTATTTCTTTAAATGCTAGAGCTAATCTGGTTTAATTTTTTGTACAATTTCTTTTTGTTTTGCAGCCATTCGTCGATGAGGACCATTTTATTCATAAGTACGTTCTACCACATCAGTATGCAATCATTATTCCCACATTTGGACTTGTAACTCTTTTTTGTTTCTTGGTTGTATTTATTGGTCTGATTATGCTAAAAAGAAGAAGTCCTAAATCTCACACCCATTAGTTGTTAGAAGATGTATTTTCTTAGTTAAACATGTCATGGGAAGGATCCGACAAGCCTGCCTCTCCGCTTTATGATGAGGACTTCCTGCTCGATAAACGGAAACCTATGGAAGTCTACCACACTCTTGTAACTTTCCCAATAAGTTAATAACTGTAGAATTACGAATCATTTTCTTTACTGATGTGGAAAATCATCAAACTTCTATGTTTTTATTATGAGGCCATTTTTGTATTTTTTTTGCAATCGTTTCTCTCTAAACTCAGAATGCTAAGTGTATAGTTAATGAGGATATTTGTTACCACAAGGTAGTTTTAATCCAACTCTATTTATTTTGGTTGATTATTCTTGAAGATGAGACAACATTTTGAGAATAAATTACTTCATTCTTCTTTCCCTCTTTCATCTTTTAATATTAGAAGCCATTGCATTACCCAAAACATCATTGTGGATTCATGTATAATACAGTCAACATAATCAAGACAGGCATCCAAAATAGTGACGAAAATGATAGGTATGGCATCACCACCAATTAACACATCAATACAATAATAAATAGGTCAGAACCAAATGTTGTTTCCATCCTAAGGTGTGTTCATACTTTGAAGCACAAAGTCTCGATGTGTGAATTAAGGCATACACATATGAGCTCTAGGTCATAACCCGCCTTCACATATTATTATAGACTTGAAGAATTGCACTATACGTTGAGCATGTAAAAACCAAGTGATATTCATCCTTTATTAACCCTTCCTCACATAGCTTACATACCACTTTATTGAAGGAGACCATTTGCATGCATGTCAATGGATGCCATCTACCAATCATGATATGGTGCTCAATGTTGATATGATATTAAATAGATCAACATTGCAAAAAGGATGTCTCAGTAGATTTTTGGGAAGTAATAAATGTGGAAAATGCTGGTATTACTTCTTTGCATTATTTTATTGCCAAGCAAAGTTGGTATTTCCAACTTAGTACAGAGAAAGAAATGCAGGAATTTTCTGGGATTCCTTATTAGCAGAGTATTGTTAGAACTTCAGCATTCTTGTCTAGGTTAAAAAAAGAATGAACAATGAAAGTTAGCGATATCTAAAAACTAGATATATTCTACCTTCTGGACGATGCACACATTATGAACATCCCCACAGTAAAAACAAACAGATGCTCTAAAATCACACAATCACCTGAAAGTACTGACCCATGAATAAATGAATTTCCATTCTCAATCAAAACCATTTTACATTGTTTCAAAACTTCTACTACAAACACAATCTGGTGCTGGATATGTGTATAATGATTGTTTCACTTGACGAGGCTTGACATTGCCTATCCGATTATGGTGACCTTGCTTCACTCGTCCTGTAAATTCTGTCCAATCAATACTTGTATTTAAAAAAACATCAGCCAAGTGTATCAAATCAGGCCGTATCGTCTTTTTAACACCTTCATATGTACGATGACCAACCTAAAACACAAACCACCAAGACATAAACACCTCCACAAGAATATAACACATCTTCTTAGAGGCAAATGAGAAAGGAGGAAATGTAGTCCTACACTTACCAAAGCATTATGCATGTTGCCAGGTGAAGCTGAGATGAAAACATCACTATTCAAACTGACATAGTAGTCAAGGGCTGCCAATTGTGATGCTTTATTTTTAAATGCAGCTATCTCTTGGTGTGTAGTCAGACTGTATTTGGTTTGCATATACGGAAACAGCTGTCTCAGGCCAGCCATTCGTGGCTTTCCTCCATACACCTGTGCACAAACATTATTGAATAAATTGTGAATATTCTCAAAGAGTCAGGTACGAAGAGCAGAAAAAAGAATCTTAGAGAAAAACACCTTGTAAGATGCCACATAAAGCCGGGTATTGTTGGTGAACCCTAGAGCAGCTAGCATCAGGCCAACCTCTTCAGGTGTAAGAGGGCATTTTCCATGCTTGCGGAGCTCCACATCATTGTGCCGAGAGTTGGAAACCCTTCCTTGCCATAAATCCCTCCTATACTTCGCCATTGCCATTTGCTCTATTCTCCCGCCACCAAAGTCACACGCTGAATGGGCAACCATATCCTGAATGAGAATGTAATAGCATTAAACGTTAAATCAGTCACATATGAATTAAACATATGACAGTTGTATCACTGGCTATTATGTTGCTGAAATACTGTGGGAAGCTTCACTCTAGTGCATTTAACATATATTTCAAATGAGGTTAGCCGGTTCATCAAACAAACTGAGAAACATACACCAGCTATGAGGTGGGGGGAAACACGCATAGCAGTATTAAATAGCATTGCAAGTTCCCCTAGCTTGACATGGGAAAGTCAGATCAAAGAATGGCTTGGTGAACTACATAAAATGAACGGGGAAAACATGTTATCAAGGAGACACAATGAGACTAGAAAGATTCATTTCAGTACAATATTTCACAAGGCATTAGGCAAAAATAACATAAGAATAATATCGAAGTGCTCTTCGTATCTAAAATAATGCATAATCGTATAAGGATCCCTAATTGACGCAATATATATGTGGGAATACTGTTACATCGTGGTACATCTCTCTTTCCACAAGGAGCCATCATCTGCCATTTAATTTTACACAAACATACACCTTACAGAAACCTGATCATCACACCAGAAGCCCAATTTGCCATTGTTACATGGAATGGCACTGCAGGGATATTCCATGTAACAATGGCAACTGTTCTCCTGAAATTTTAAAAAAACTCTGTTGACATATTTCTCTTGATATACTGAGGAACTGTGATGTAGTTAGTGGGCACCACTCTGTCTCGTTTTCACAAAACACTAGGGGGTTCCATGAGGATCCTTAACGTTTATTCATTACATAACACTGGTTGGGTTTGAAGGCAATCCATGCAACTTTTAACAGAGGATGACAGGAGACTGTCAATCTTAGCCATCAAACTGTCCAGCAAAAAAGACAATAGATAATGAACATTTAAAAAAATATAAACGTTCCAAGTAATAGACGAGAAGAAAAAAGTTTCCATGACATCGTGGTAGTGATCTGTATCGACAGTTTGACGGTATCTCATTCCTTAACAACAGAGGTGATACCTTGGGCTTTGTGAACAGTTTACTATGGTCAAGAGATTTCGAATCAATATCCTAGTTTCAAGTTTCCTACTTTAGCAATGGATTGAAAGCACATACATGCCTGTACCCATCTGTTTTTCACTTCAGACATCATCCTGTTCCTGTTCCTGTTCTACGTGTATCATATTGTTTCATGACCAAAAAAGACAATGTCCTTTGAGATTAAAGATTCAGGGAAAATATTCCTCTGATGCAATCTTACCAAAAAAATACTGACTGGATAGGCAGGCATACCTTGTCAAACCGTAAATGTAGAGCTAAAAACTTCCCTGACAGCATGACACTCTCCCCTTCAAAAACTGGTTTCCAATAGATCTCATTATTTTTTGTGCCTGTCGACCGTAAACGATCAATAATAAGATCACCGGTTTTTGTTATCTTATCAACAAATCGCAAAGCGTGAAAGTTCACTTTGCAGCGCAACTTCTGGATGTGTGGAGGTATTCCATCATAGGCTAATCTATGAGAAAAAGGCACCACTGCTGCAATGCCATAACTGCGAAAATTCCCATTTCAGATCCATGAGAAAAACGTATCACATCGACATTGGGCATTATGATTGCTTTTCAGCTATAATGTGAGAAAGTTGACACGCATATTGTGCATACACAAAATCCTATATAAACAGTAAGACCCCTTATACCCATGCACAGCATCTAAATATTTTAATTCACGGGTATGAGGGGTCTTATTGGTTACATAGAAGATGGCAACGTGACAAAGAAGCAAACATAATGCACAGATTTCGATCTTATAAATTAATGCCTTACAATCAGCATTCATGAGAATTTCAACACCATGCATGAGAATTAAGTCAAATACAGCAAAGGTCAGAGAAGGCATGGATTATAGGTTCAAACTTCAGGAAAAAATTGTTGACCCAATCCAAAAACTGGTCACCTGATCCACCCAAGATGTGGAAAGGACGATATAACTAGGCTTGGTAGATTTTGAACCTGACTGATTACCACAGACAATACTTCTTTCTAGAGAACAAGTTCAAATGCAAGGACACATATGTATGGATAAAACTGACTGGCTATAAAAGCAATTATTGGAAGAGACCATGCATTTCTTCCTGGAGTGTAAACTGGTATATGGCTGGACCAAAACAAAGCCATTGGACGGTGGTGTTGCAAGGTTGAGGCCTCTGAACAACACGTAGTAAAGTTCAAAACACCAATGTCTCAACAATGACACAGGAAATATCTCAAACTCTAAACGAAGTAAAAGATTTTGCAGCCATATTAATATGTGCATATATGACCTATTTTCCGAATCTCCATGGCTTTGGATCCGATTCAATACCTCCTCTGATAATTCCTCTATCTATATAGAGCTATGACTATAAAATTTGACCAAACACTCCAAGAAATTTTGTATTGTTGTAGGATTGCATTTATAGTTCTAATAAAAGGTTTCACAATGTCATGAGAAAAACTCACAAAAAGAAGCATAAGAAGAAAAATAGTATGCCTGCATACGGGAAAATGTGGAATGTCGTTGTTGAGAATAAATACCTCAATAATAATCAAAACTCAAAACTCCGAGCAAACAGAAAAATGCCTTGGGAGAGTGAGGCATATCTTTTGTAAAATTATATGTTCATAATAAATCATATGGCATCAAAGAAGAACGTTCAATGTACTTCCCACTTGACAACTTACTCTCGTATAACAGGCAGAACGTTGTCAATGAACCAATTGGGTGGTGCTCGCGCAGGTGTGTTTTTCACTCTAGTTGCCCGAACACCTGTAGCATAGTACTCTCGTGAACTCCATGAATATTCACTCGGAAGTTCCTTGACTATAGGCACATCGTGCTCTAAAGTCTTGATAAAATGATCCACATCAAAAATATCAGCAAATGAGCTGTTACAAAATTGCTACAGATTAAGACGTGTCTAATAAATGCAAACCAAGTTTCCGCAATGAGAATCTTCTGTGCATATGTACAAACTTTAGCATTAAGAATAATTACCTAGAATCTTGCCAAAATGGATTCACATCGAACTGTGGCAGAACAAAGGTCACACCCAAGAGTTTGGCAACGGCAACTGCATCACATATCTGCAGCCATTACCACTGGACGCAAATAAAAAATGAAGATGATAAATCAAAAAGGCTCCAGCTACACATATGTTATACAACTTACAGCTATGCGTTGTTGATTTAGACCACCCTCCAAGAAAACTTGTAGAAAACCAGACCTATTTTCTGCAGGGACTATATATAATCCATAGAAAGAGGAATTTGATTTACAATTAATTTTTCAAAAAGTTGGCAAAAGATAAGATTCAAACCAAACAATTTTACCTGAATATCAACATAAAAATTAGACAATATGCACATTACAACAAAGATCTTATGCTGATGCTTTCTCAAAAAAGCTTACATTACATTTCGGGGTTGGAATTATGATATATAAGCACTAATTGAATAGTTTACTGGTATATAAGGTCTAAATTGAATGAATAAAGTACTGGGTAAAGAAAAATCCTATTTCCTATGTTAGAAGCCTCTCTTACATAGCTATTTAGAAGGAGATAATAATCTCTGCATTTGGCAAAAGATGTTGGACAAACAGATACCTTTTTTTATGACTATCCTGCAAATTTGCTGTAAACTTTGGACTATATAATTCATGGGTTACAGGTTAATGAACAACTACAATGGATAATAAGTAGGAACATCCATGCCTGAAACTGGAAAGCTGTAAGGGTTTAGGGTTTAGGGTTTACATTCATGGTTTATAGCATATATGCTGAAACTGGAAAGCTGTAAGCCAACGACGTAAGCCATGTCTATTCATGCTATTCATGTATATATATCCTAGATAACAAGACCCATGTTCGCCATCATCAGTGCTTATTGCATTCTAAAATTTCCCGCACAAGCAACTCCATCCCGCACACAAAATGTCAACAACATATATTGATCAACATGGAAACTGTACGGTAAAATGGTAAGAAAAGACTATATATATTCTCCTTCCACCTAAAGGACTTCATAAGAAAAATAAATTTGACACAAAGAAAAGCATGCTCTATTTACTCTCTATTGCCTACAGTTATCTTCATCATGAGTGAGAGAAACTCACTTAGCAAGCTGGTTACTGGTATTACACTCCACCCACAATTTAAAAGTACAATGAAGTCTATTACATGCTATTTCTAGAATGTAAAAGGTCTTCATCATGAGTGAGAGAAACTCACTTAGCAAGCTGGCTACTGGTATTACACTCCACCCACAATTTAAAAGTACAATGAAGTCTATTACATGCTATTTCTAGAATGTAAAAGGTCATTTCCTGCAATAAGTAATGGCTTTCCAATGAAAAGAATGAAATGGTATGTGTGTGTTCAGAAGACATACAAGGGATAGTGGGTTCATTATCTACGCAAGGGAACCAGATTTTGCTATCTTGTAGTGGTGACCAAAGATCTACAGGTTCTCCGTCTTGCTGTATTAATTAAACAAGAGAACGTCAAACAATCAAATTTCACAACCAAAACCCACATAGTCGCATAGAGTATATTAAAGATGTTGAGACACGAAAGAAATAACTTACACTGCGTGCATCAGCTGCACCCCTCATCAGAGACTCGTACATTACTTTAGGAGGTTTCCATTCCTAGAGAATAATTATGAGTAAAACAAGAGGGTATTATAAATTTAGTGATCCTGTCATAATCAATCACCGACATCATGTATTTATCTACTTATACTTTTTATGCATTATTTATGATGATGTGAAGAATCGAAACTACAATAACCCTGCTATGATTAGATCGCTGGAGCTAAAAGGGAACATATTATCAACATTGTCGATGAAGGTGATTTGCCACTGCGTCTGTGGGAAAATATGCAGAGTAAAAAAAAGTGCATGGAAGCAAAGACGAGAAATGGCAGATGTAAAACTACATGTCAAATTTCAAATGCAAGTAAAAATGGAAAATGGCAAAACGAGCGGCAGCTCGTTCCAAACCTAAACCCTAAGAAATTGGAGGAGAAGACGATATTATATATATATATATATATATATATATATATATATATACGTATCGAGAGAGAGAGATGCTTACAGAGAACAGAGACGGCATGTGGCGTCCAAGAGGCTGGACGAGTAGATCCGGCCAGAGAGAGGAAGGGGTGAGGAGGAGCAAGGCGAGAGAGAGGGAGAGGATGGAGGAGAGGCCACGATCCCCACGTGCAATCTTCCGCGATGTGGATGTCTTCATTTCTTCTCTCTGGAGGAAAACAAACTAAACTAATGCGAAGATCTTCGCGGACCAGAGCAGAGCAGAGCAGAGCAGAGCAGGGAGGACTGAAGAAAAGAAGAGAAAAGCCTGGAGTGGAGTTTGGGGGGGTAAACGTCATATCTATTATCAATCATTTATGTATTAATTACTTGCTCTTCAATTGTGTAATCTGTCTCCTCCTCTCCCCGTCTTCATTTTTCTCCTCCGTCTCTATACATTGTACATATATCAATACATATATGCTTATATAACATGCATACTCTCTCGATCGATCGACCTCTTTATTGTCCGCAACATTTCCATGAAATTTGTGGTCAAATGAGTGGTCTTCCGTGGGATGATTGCATCTAACACACATACATGCAATAATGCAAGAAGGAAACAATAACTCCGAAAAAAACTAGGAAACGAACATTCACGTATCACTAACTACCAACAAACACGTGTAGCAACTCTTCAACAGAGTCACACAATATCCCATCCTCCATTGTCTATGATTTGCAACTATTTGGTGTCCTCTCTTTTGTTCTCTTCCACCAAGCTCATCGTTGATGTTATAGTGAGAAACACATGGATGTTAATGTTCGTGTCGTGTGAGAACCATAAATGTTAACACCTATTAAATTGCATGGAACTAGTGCACAATTGGCAATGTTGCATAAAAAAACATGTACACATGTGGTGTGTCCCCGTTGATCATGAGTTATCGGCCTTAATAACGCATCATATGAATGTCATTGTATTATATCCCTAAAAGGGTTGAACTTGCAATAGCGTGTGTTATGAGATGGCCTTCAACACCTATGGGTTGCCGGATTCATTTTTGCAAATAAATTCCAATTGGAAGCATCACAAAGTATGGGACTCGTTGATCAACGCATGTATTATGCACTCATAATGTAGGTGAGGATAGTGCACTAATATTTACAAACATAAGGGTATGTTCACTAATGTTAGATAGGGACTAATGTGATTGGATAGAAGGAATGATAGGTGCATGCACTATCACGGTCCTCGCAACCAATGAATGGAGAGTATTTTAGAAAAACACATCTATTCAAAGGGGCCTAGGAAGAAGTACAAATGAGAGGCCTAACTACCCTCGTAAATCATGTTACATTGGATGGCTCAAGTCTCGAGACACCAGTGGTGCGTGTTTAGCCTTTGGTTGCGAGTCAGAGTCACATTTGCGACTATTGTATTACCTATTATAAAGTACTGGTCATCCTAATATACATTGGTATGGGACATTGGTGGTAGGTTGACTATGTCCTCATCATAGGTCAGGGGTGGTTGGGAGAACATATTTTTCTATCCAATTTATTTCTCCTTTATTTAACTTTAAATTAAACTAGTAATAAACTCTTAACAACATGAACAAATGCAAGAGTTTAGACCAAAGAAATAAAAGTTGTGCACCATGATACACATAACTCGTACCGAAGAAAGCAAATTAGGGCTATGTGATTGACTTTTCCCGTTGATGTTTGTGAATCATTAAATCTCTGATTTTTTATTGGATTGTGATTCAAATCACCAATCGCGTGTTTGGATGGCTTACGACCTTATGTCTATGGTTCGGAAATGGTTATCTATGTTAGGAACAATCCCATCGAAAACCAAGCTCCCTCATCGCATGATCACTTAAAATAGAGGCAAACACCACAAAATTAGAAGTGGTCAACAATTGTTTAGTACACATTCTATTGTGGACTCATTGAAGCTAGATTTCGTCAAGCCATTGTCGAGGAAGGATGATCTTTAGGCTTTTAACAACCATGCATGCCAAGAATGCTTGTGTACCATTTTGTCTACATGTGTGTAATTGTTTGAACTTTGGATGTAGATCAAAATTGAACTTTTCTTATAGTAACTATAGCCCATGAATTTTTCGATCACATATGATCTTACTATTAGGATTCATAACAATATTAGAAACTAGACCATTAAGATCACGTTTAGGATGCATTTTCTTGGCATCCTCAAGATAAAGGCAACATGCAATGCAATGCTAGCAAATAGACGAGCATATGGCAATTTACTTTAGCATTTACTTGATGTTGTGTTTAGGGAAGTGCATAATGGAATTTACTTTAGCATTTACTTGATGTTTTGATATACATATATATATATGTGTATCAAATTCTGGGTCATTGTTAAATAAACAAACTTGAATGATCAGCTTGTTATGAGACATGTACTTATATTTTACAATGGGAGCATGTTGCTCTTTTCCATATATTGAAAATGACACAATGTCTTTAAATATGTACCTAGTTAATGGCTAGGATCACAAATGATGCATTCTCAAATAGTTGATATGGACATGATAAATGAATATCGACATCGTCAACAATTCTACTAATATATGTCCACAAATTGGCCTACAATGTAATGGTACTAGTTATGTATCTCAACCACAATACCATATAGAAAGCAGAGTCAAGAGTCATTGCACCAACCGTATGAGTACATTGATAACATTAAGAACGTATGCATGATTTAACATCTCCATTGAATCGTATGAAAGTCTCGTGAGTAATGATCTTATTGGTCTTTCGATCACATGAGCTTTGAATCCAAGTATTTAATGTTATGCTACCTTTTAATGTTAGGTCCTCATTGGAAAATTTTAGACATTGGAGTGAAAAAGATTTATTATGTATTCATGTAGTAAGATACAAGCTAAACTAGTGGCCATTTCTACAGGTACTAAAGCAACACAATTGTCAACCACCATGGTGCTAAAACAACAAAATACTCCTTCGACATTGTATCTATTATTTTGGTCTTTCTTCAAAAAGCATTAGCACACAACCCCACATGGTTATGTGTTGCCTTCTAAGTACCTTACCCTTGTAGTATGTACGTTATTAGAGCGCCAACTCTAAGCCCTTTGGTTCAAGGTTCAACTGTCACGCTTCCTTTTTCCCTTAATTTACTAGATGCCATTGTGGAATATTGGGGTTGAACGCTTGACTTTCTAGTCTCTACGGACAACCTTGGCAATTGAGCTACAACCATATGCGTGGCACACGCCACACGCGTGTCTCCAAGCTCAAAGGGAATGAGAAGGAATGCTTCCTCTTCTACATACATATATGATATTCTCATCTCATGTACATGTAAAAATCAATCGTTTTGAATCTTTTGATTTGGATACATACATACTTCCTTTTTATTAACCTTTTATTTACATACATACATATGTATCCTTCATTAAAACTAGAGGGCGAGAGGAGAGAAAGGTAAGAAAGACAGACAGAGAAAGAGAGCGTTTTAGGGTTCCCTTCGTCCAACGAACGACCTTCATCGTGTTACCTCGTCTTTTAGCAGTAGCCATAGTCTCACAGCCATGACGTTGGTACCTGCGAAGATCGTACTGTCATACATTGGAGGGTCTATGATTATCTCATACGCCGTCTGGGACCTCACCCGCCAGAGGAAGATATTTGGAGGTATGTCTCTGTCTCTGTATCTAAACAACTCTAATCTTCTCTTAGATACTGCGTGCGTGCGTCTTTGCATGGATCGTCGATTTCGGGCTTTATGAATGTCTCTTTCATAAATTACTGGTATGCTAGATCTCTTTAAGACGAACTACAGGATATTCACTTCTATCCAGAGTGGGCTTGCAGTATCGCTACGATGAAGTTCTTTATGTGCAATATGTATAATACCGGGAATTGGGAAGTTAGAGGTCGAAGAAGGTTAAGAGTAGGTCCATTAGTCTCGGTTGAACCAGATGGAAAATCCATGCTGATATGGTAAAGAATCATTTCGCATGCCGAAAGCTGCATGTTGATTTGGCACACTGTCATTAAACCCATGGGAATTGTTGAGACGAGATAGATTTAACATAAGAAGTGAACCATGTTGCTGGTAAGGCTCAAAGGAGAGAAATCAATGTAAATGCCATTTCATTTAGCTGCCACATGAGTGGTTAAATCCCCAACCTTCTAGTTGCGTGGGAGTTTGAATCACCTTTAACTAGTGTTCAGCCTTAGGAAAATCATAGTTTGGATATGGGTGGCTTTAACTTTATCTATATAGCTATATAAATGGCTAGCCACTATGGTGATGAGCCATTTAGCACCCATAACTAGAATTTAGCTAGTGAGCAGTTTTAAGCAGGATCAAGGCTAGAATGCTGATATCTAACTTAGGTATATTTAGGTGTGTAAAGAGCTTGCTGCCCTTCCGCATGTTTTCTTTTAAAGAAAGGAAACCATCATAGTTTATAAGAAAGCACAAGCCCTTTGGAAATTAAATTATGAGGGGTGAATTAAGATTAGGGTGGATACTGTATGGCTGTGAACCTACACCTAATATGGTATATATATAGGGCTAGTTATTTTTATACACAACACCTTATGGGAATGATTCAACACTCCTACACTATAAACTCTATCTAATTGGGGATCATTCATCACTCTTTAATGATGAATCTCCTCCATGATAAACTCTTAACCATAAGGTTTGAAATTGTGCTAACTATTTGTGTTCATCATTAAAGTGAATTCATTAGGATAGTGCAGTCCTAACTAGTAGTCCCACGTGGCATTCGATGAATGATTCATCACTCTTTAATCATCTATCTTCTCCACGATAAACTCTATCTATTAGGTGGATCATTCATCATTCTTTAATAATGGATCTCCTCCTTGATAAAATCTAAGCTTTAAGTCTTGAAATTGTTCTAACCATTTGTGTTCAGCAGATTAATGAATTTGTTAGGATATTACAGTCTTAACTGGTACTTTGACTTGGCATTTTTTTATAAGATTACTTATGTTTCCTGGTAGGTACTATACCTCGAACATCAACGAAAGAATGGGAGGAGGCGACATTGAAGAAATTTGATGAAGGTTGGCCTCGTGTGGCTGGGCCACCTGTTGTCATGAATCCTCAGAGAAGACAAAATTACAGGATCGTCAATACGCAGGAATAAACACGGTGCAAATCCTTCAGGATTTAAGAGTAAATAATCACATGAAAGAGATTGGCATTCTTTTTTTAACCTGAAAATGATTGTATGGATTTCCTTTAAATCGTTTGTGTGGATTTTGAAACTTTCATGTTCATGCACAAATTGGAAAAATAAGTAGAGAAACTTTCATGTTCGACCATCTAAATACGTATGGCAACTGATTCCATATTCCAAGACGAAAAATATCAATAAGCTTGCAGTCTCATGAGGTGATTGTAATGCCACACATTTTGGATCTTAGTATTTAGCTGGCTTATCATTATGGAAACGAAACACTAGTAACGATCCTGCATATCTTGATCCTTTGATGCTGTAACATGGGTATAGTCTGTACATTGAATCAGGAGTTTGAGAGGAAATTATTCACGTGGATGCAACGTGCACATTTTAATGGTTGTTTTGAGGTAGGCTTGTTTTGATGTGTTCATTAATTTGTTCAAATTTGTCATTGACATATAAAGATAGCAAGCACTTCACAGAAGTTATATAGATGTACACACATATATGACATATACATCTCAATGTCAAACATTAGACGAATTTGACAGCATTTCTTTGCTATTTTTCACAATGGAAGCGACTAGGGGGACAATAACTAGATCAAAAGTGCATTTGTTGGTATTCTTTTGATGCACATATGGTGTATGTACATTACACAACTCATTCTTTGATACCCTTGTGAAATGCTCTGTTTGTGTTATATTACCATTTGTAAAATGAGAATTTATGGGCACATCTGCATCTGTTGCCTTACCCTGAATTAATTAGAACTTCACCTCTACTTGCAATACTTAATGAATAGGGGTTATCACTGCTATTTTTGTTTCATAAATTCCTGTTTTTTGTCGTATAACTTTTTTCGTCAACTTCGCTTTTTTTATTTAGCAACTTCATGCATAGTTTATTTTTGCTGTGTTGCTAAATTACCCCTATGATTCTGATAGTAGCAGGTATTATTAGTTGATAGGTTTTGGGTTTGTGAAGCCAAAGTCTATGCATTAAGTAGCTCTAAATATACAAGCAATCAATCAACTTTATACATGAATGACATTAATTTTCACGATGAAGGTATAAAGTACAGTACTATAATTTGATATATTGTTAAAAAAACTGCAGCAATCTAGTAGAGCCATTTACATATTTATAAAATTGGATATGGTTTATAAATACGAATTTAGGAGTTTGGGCTTATTCTTTCTAGTTGTAGTTAGGATATGTTATTTTAACTAATGGATATTGAGGTCTCATGCTTCTTTTTGTCATTGCTATGAAATAGGCATTAAGATAAAGACCAACCATTCAAATTCACTCATGAGTTCTATTTAAAAGTGTTGCAGCATTATAATATTACTGGTGTTTCTGTGAATAATGGCTATTTGAATATTCACGTCTCACTACCTACATCTTATGAATCTAGGAGTCACTTTGCGATGTGTAGGTTATGAGACATCATTGCTTTTTCAGCATTGCTAATCTGCAATGTGCATATTGGAGTATCCAGATATGTATGAGCATCAATGATCAAGTATGGTAATCATGTAAAAACAACTCACATATCTTGAAGCAGGACCTAAATGGATGTTGCATTGCATATATTAAAACACCTTCACAGCTTAAGAAGAGATATCTATATGCTAAAGAGGAATGAACTAAATGGAAAACGGGAATTCATCTTCAACAAGAAAATAAATTGGGCTCCACATGAATAGATTTGATCTGGCATTCATCTTCCAGAAGAAAATAAATTGGACTCCACATGAATAGATTTAATCTGGCTTTCATCTTTCTAAAAGAAAATAAATTGGACTCCACATAGGTAGATCTGATCTCGCATTCATCTTCTAAAAGAAAATAAATTAGACTCCACACGAATAGATCTGATCTGCATTCATCTTCCAAAATAAAATAAATTGGATTCCACATGAATAGATTCGATCTGGCATTCGTCTTCTAAAAGGAAATAAATTGGACTCAGATGAATAGATTTGATCTGGGCATTTCACAAAGACAATGATTTCTCCCTCTCAACATTTGTCGCTTGAGGCTCTGTGACCAAGTCAACATAACATAGAGGCCCACAAACCAACATGCACATAATGGTTATTTACAATAGACTATTGTATTAAGTAATAATTCAGGCACTCAAAACATCCAAGAAATTCAGCAAAAGTTGCAGATGAATCTAATTTCCAAAGACAGCATTTATTCTGAACCTTTACAGAAGAAAAGAGTAGGTACCACAAATTAATCATACATACGTGCAAATGGATGATATCTCCACGGACAGAGAATGATTATTACTTGGCACTTCTTTATCAAGATAACAGAAGGCTGTCCTTTTTCTCTTTTATCCTGTCTTTTCAAAAGTTGCACTAACATTTCCTTCTATTTCCCAAAAACAATTGACCCAGTCAACAAAAAATGAAATCTCCTAAAACATTACCAAGGAGCAAACGCAACCATTTCGTTTTATTTTATTTCCCAAAATATCTTGAACATATATAACAGAAGAAGATAGACCACTTCTGACTGATAGCAATATTTACTATACACATGCCTGATGGTCGGCAGAAACACATTTTAGGACATTTCACAATGGAAAGTAAGTCACAAATCCAATGTTTTGTTTTCACATTTTCCGATTGATGTTTTTTTAGGAGAGGGATATGCAATTCTTAGGTTGCCTGCCCAAAAATAAATAGCTCATGCCAAAGATATATTCAAAAGAAGATGGCAAACAATCAAAACACACCTAATCTAAGGAGCTTGATCAAGTGGAACCGGACCAACAACAATGTGGACGTTTTTATTCTTTTGTAGTACCAGATGCAGGTATGAGAGGGGGCTCATCATGACGAGGAGAAGCCGGAGAGGATGCCAACTGAGGAATCTTTGCCGATGGAAGCTTAACAAGAAGCTGGCTATAATTACCTTTCTCCTTGAAGAGTTGCTTGAAGTGGTGCTTGCAATAGAGTCTTCCCTCCATGGCTGCATAGTTTGATGGGCTTATGGAGCAACCCCCTTGTAAACACTTGAAACATGCCTTATGATAGGACACACCCTCCACACTCACCTATATAATAAAAAATAGAACACCAAAAATATGATAGAAAGCAAGGCCGTGATTATATGGAGAGTTTAAATCAACGCATGGATGCAGTCATAAAGTTTTTACTTGCATGAAGGAAGCAAACAAGAAATTTCCTTCAAGAAATCAAAGATCTGAGAGATTTTCTGTAGCCATGGGTCAATATTCAGCATTTTAAAATCCTCACCCTCTCAGGTGAAGAAATAAATGAGTGAATTTTCAAGCATATGTTTGCCATGTATTCCATTTGAAGGCTAAAAGTTACATCACTATTCAAACTCAAGCCTGAAAATGCTGACCTCCTTTGCCCTCTCCTGCACACCCTACCACTGTAGACACGATGGAGAAGATGGACAAGAAGGTCATAGATTCAGAATGCAGATACTTTTGCAAATACATCAGACCCTCAAAAAAAGAGACTGATGGGACATGAGAAACATGAACTCTTTGCTTAGCATAATACGTGACACCATATCTTTTAGAAACTTAAGGGTAATCATGAATCGAATGTACAAAGAAATTGATTAAACCAATTTTCTTTTGGTAAAAAATGAGATCAGAACATGTGGGGCAAATGAACAGAGAGGTGTGTACTTCTTTAGTTAAAAAGCTTCATAAACCAAAGTGGGAAACTGTGTGCCTGGTGATTGAAGCTTGCACTGGAAGAACAAGTAATTCAATTAAAACTAATGTATCCTTCTTGAAGACAATATCTCTGGGACTGAGAACCACTTCTCTTGCATTTTCAAACTTCCATGACATCTTCCATACAATATATTATATACCTCCAGGCTCCATATACACCTTCCTTCTCAGAGGCAACCATCCGAGCAAGAAATTAATCCATACTCCGCACCAGGATTCCAATAGGAGTTCAGCAATCTTCCTTCTCACTTCCAACAAAACACCTCCTGATATCACTTAGGAAGATTGATGCATTAAATTTAAATATTATCCCTCCAATCAATAGAACTTAAAGTTCACTTCCAACAAAACACCTCCTGATATCACTTAGGAAGATTGATGCATTAAATTTAAATATTATCCCTCCAATCAACAGAACTGAAAGTTATGATGAAGAATGTTCTTCACGAGGGATTTTGAAAATTGTAGATCCTCTTTCAGAAGGTCATCTTCCAAACTTGTGATGACAAACACATGTTCCACTCAATGATAATCCTAAACAAAGTTCCCAGAAGATCTTGTCGATTGCAAAGTCATTTATAAAGCCATGAAGGAAAATCTGAGATGGATTTCCAAAAAGCAGTTATTTCTCCTCTCACCTATGGATACATAATTTAAATATCGTCTTTTCCCACTCATTGCTGATGGACACCTTGACATCCAGACCTTCTTCTGCGATTTATACCCACAATGCATCTCAGAATATGGAACTAAGCTCACCTTCTCCAAGGGATAGACTGTTTTGCTACAAGAGATGCATTTATCCTGTGTGCCAAACTTGAACGAAGAAAGCTTGCTTGGGGCTCTTTGCTGCATCAGTGTATTAAACAGAGAAGAAAAGTGTGTGAGATAAGATAAAAACTCAACCATGAACAAAAGCAAAAGGTAAAGAGAACCCTGTGTGAATTATATACCAGTCCAGGGACCTGGGTAGCAGGATAGATTTTATTCACAGGAGATACTGCCAAAAAAGGTTTCTGAAATGATTCAGTTTTTTCCAACATTTAGAGCTCATTAGGCATACAGAGAAACGATGGAGAAAAAGTAGAGAACCTGATGCATCAGGGATCTTATTAGATATAAGCTGAAAATGAGGTTCACAATAAGGAGAGCCTTCAAAGAATGAATAACCATCTACCTGCTCACATAGACAGGAGAGGAAATAAGAGAATCTCTCTATCTGTGTCTCTCTCTAACAATAAAGAAGGAAAGGGAGTTTTGACATGAAACTCTCTCTGTTCTGAGCACTACTTACCAGAGGCTTTTGGCATCTCTTGCATTTGAAGCAGGATTGATGATATATTGAGCCATCCACAAGGAGCTCTTCGCTGAAGCTAAAGATAATCTTCTCACACACTTTGCACTTGGGGTGCTTTCCAACGAAGGCCATAACTTATCAAAAACGAAACCCCAGATCTGTCCGAGTAATGGAGGAACAATGACAAATTACTAGTGACGGAAAAGTGTGATTGAGAGACGCACATAAAATCAAAGCAGATAACTGACCTGAGCAGAGAGGCAATGCCAGAACCGCTTAGATCCGAGATTTTTCTTCTCTGCAAGGCTCTTTTTGTATGCTTGTACCTCCTCCTCCTCCTCCTCTTCTTCTTCTTCTTCTTCTTCTTCTATTCTGCCCTTTAGCTGCTGTGATGATCCTGTTCTCTCCTTTCTGCTTCTTCCGGAATGTTTCTGTTTCCTCTGGTTTTCTAGTCTCTTATGCTGCTGCTCTGCATAAATATTGCGGACCAATCACATTCGCCCACGTGTTTTCGTTGTTCTCTCCATTTTTTAGAATCCTTTTTACTTCCAAGTTCCAATACATACATATTATGTATGTACGTACTACGCATGTATTTGTATAGTATGTACGTATGTATTTACGTATAGAAAAGATAGCACTAGTTTTGCCCACGCATATTCTTCTACCGATCTTCTCCTATGGTTGTGGAGTGGTTATGTATGGGTTAGGGGACAAGACTTATCACACATTGACCCACCACGAAGGTATGGATCACACCAACAAACAATGTCACTACATGTCCAAGGACATGCTCGCATGGCAGGATAACCCTCCTTTCACATGTGTCTACGTACGTCTCATTAACAAACTCATCACTTGATACTTTCATAGTTAAAACAAAAGCTGGAATCACGATCAACACACAAATAATGGTGAACTTTTTGCTTAACTGTGTACGATAATCAACATAATTCACCCTTATACTAGGAAATACATTGTTGGTTTGGCTTGGGCTTTTTTACTTTCCAAGTAGGTCTCCCTCTTGGATCAAATAACCCCCCCCCCCCCCCCCCCCCCTTTGCAAATGCCATCACGTGTGTCCCTACCACATCCAACTAGGAGATGGATTGTGGTACTCATAAAGTGATGAAGTGGTTCAACAACAAGTGTCTTGACATCGAGAACTTGCCACATTTTCAATATCATACACAAGGAACGATGTATTGTGACAAGCAAGACCTACGACAATTCTATACCCAAAAGTCATTGCTCATACACATGTGCCACTTTTGCCAAAGGTGTCCTACCAAAAATACTATTTCACAAACTTTTCAAAGGATGGGCTCATACATATATAAAGGCACATGGACATTTACCTACATACCCCATGGTGCTTGCAAAGCAATAGGCCACCTCATGGTTTCCTCTCACCAACTAATTAAGGCAAGTCAATCACTCATAATACATTAGACTTAAAGTTTTTGAAATTTATGTGAAATGAAATATCTAATTAGAGGAATGTTTTGTGTGTTGATGTTCGTCTTTAAACCACACCAACGAGAGAGTATATGACCCTCTAAGAGGCTCCACCACAATTCAATGGGAGACCTAATGAGATGAAAGTTTTGTGTGTTGATGTTCATCTTTAAACCACACCAAAGAGAATGATACGACCCTCTAAGAAGACTCCACCACCATGCAACAGAAGATGTAATGAGATGAATGCTTTTTGTTGGTGTTCATCTTTAAACCACACCAAAGAGAAGTATACAACCCTCTAACAGGACTCGAGAGAGTATATGACCCTCTAAGAGGTGTCGAATACATGTGTATAATGGACGTATTCACACTATTCCGTTTTGGCCATTTATGAAATTATCATAAAGGGTAGTTGCCCTAAGTCGGTCACTATATATAGTGACCTTGTAACCTCTTTGTGAGGTTGGATGTTGTATTATTTGCTTTATGGAATAAAGACTCTTTTGTGCCTCTCTCTCTCTCTCTCTGTGCAACGACCTACCTTCTGTCATACGCAGGTACTCAGAACAGAACTGAATGCTCCTTGATCTTCCGCATTGACGACCTCGCTTTCAACATCTGGTATCAGAGCCTGCACAGTAGTCGGTCCTTCAATCCGCTGTCGGCCGTCGTCTCAGCATTCGGTTTCCTGCGTCATTCGAAGAAGAGAGAAGAAGAAGAAAAACAGGTTTGCATCTCATCGCGTTAGATCCTCTTGCTTGGAGTAAGCCTTCAGGTTGTACTCTGTTCCTTGTGATCGTAACCGCTCGAGGTGAAATCCCCTTGTGCAACATTGACGCGATCGTGCTCCACTCGGTTAAACAGCATCCGAAGAGGTAATCAAACGCCGCTCGTTGTAACCACTCGGTGCAGATCGGTCTTAAGACAACAGCCCCAAATTCGTGCTTCATCTGGCTGATCGACATTCGGGAGGATCAGTTGGATCCGTCTCTCTCGTCACTGCAGCCACCCGAAGCAGAATCGGTCCAAATAATCGGTTTCAATAATCGGTATTCGGCATATATATCCGAAGCGAACCGGGCTCACTCCGACTCGGCAACATTCGGGAAGACCAGTCGGTTCTGTCCCTCAAGCTACCGGAGTCAATTCGAGCAAGTTCCGAAGCCGAACCGACTCGGGTTCAAATCTGACTAGAACGATATCGGGTGAGCCAACCGGCTGCACTCCAACAAGGTTCGTAGTCAACTCCGAACCGAGCTTCGTCAACCGAAACCGAATTTGATGGCATCAACATCCGGCTCGTCAGAAATGAGTCTACGAAAGTTCGATGGATCGAACTTCAACTTCTGGAAAGAGCAAATGCAGGACTATCTCATAGTCAAGGGACAAATCGATCCCATCGAAAATGAAGAACCTCCAGAAGGATACAAACCAGTTGAGTGGCAGAAGCTGGACAGAATCGTCCGTGCCACGATTCGGATGCACCTATCGGAATCGGTATATTTTACGGTGCAATCGTGTACGACAGCATTCGAACTGTGGAAAACACTGTCGGACACTTACGAAAAGAAGGTCGCCGCAACGAAGATGTTTCTGATCCGGCGCCTCTACAACTTGCGGATGAAAGAATCCGATTCGGTTCAAGCACACCTCAATGAGTACGAAAGCATAAGCTCCCAAATCTCGTCACAGGGGACGGCAATTGAGGATGAACTCAGAGCAATGATACTCATGAGCAGCCTTCCCTCATCATGGGAAACTTTCGTCACAACCGTGTGCAACGCGTCAACCACGGCTGTTAAATACTCCGAAGTCACGAGCGCAATCCTGACCGAAGCAGCTCGGAGAAAGTCTTTCGCCAAAGACTCAACAGACGACGCTTATGTAGTACAAGGTTTGACAGACCGATCGAACATACGAGGAAGAGATTCCTCACGACCGCCGAACAATCAGCGAAGACGGAGCCAGTCACGGGATAACCGAATCTGCAATTATTGCAAGAAACCCGGACACATCAAAGCCGACTGCCGCGCACTCAAGAACAAGAACAACAAGAAGAGTGGCCGGCATGAGGAGATCAATTACGTCAGCTTCTCAGCTGATGTACTACCTGACGACCCGAATATACTATCAATAGAAAATCCAGTCGGATCAGAAGTTCTACTCACGACTGAAGAATCGAGCACATGGCTCTTGGATTCGGGCGCGTCATTTCACGTGACTCCTCATCGATCCCAATTTCGGCAATATACGATCCGTCGCTCCGACTCAGTTCGAGTCGGCAACTCACAACACTGTGACATCGTCGGAATCGGCACAGTAGAGCTCAACCTTGCAGGGGGCTCTACACTTGTACTCCACAATGTCCGACATGTACCCGAGCTCACAAGGCCATTGATCTCAGTCGGACAACTAGATGAAGACGGCATTCGTGCCGGTTTTTCTTCGGGAGGGTGGACACTCCACAGGGGGAACCTCCTGCTTGCTAGAGGACCCAAGATACACTCACTGTATCCGTTACATGTTACGCTCAGAGAGGGTAACCTGTTTTTGGTGGATATTCCTGTGTCATCACTATGGCACAGAAGATTAGGACACCTCAGCAAGGCCGGCATCACGCACCTATCTAGAGCCGGATACATCCCTAAACTCTCCTTCTCCGACCATCAATTTTGCGAGCATTGCCAGTATGGCAAACAAGCAGCCACATCACACCCGACATCAGCACCAAGAGAATCGAGACCTCTCGATTTGGTCCACTCGGACGTCTGTGGCCCAATGCCGCATCAGTCTCTCGGTGGTGCCTCTTACTTCGTCACTTTTATTGACGATTCGACTCGAAAGGTGTGGGCTTATCTAATTCGCACCAAAGATCGGGTCTTCTCGATCTTCACCGATTGGCTCGCTATGGTAGAAAATCAAACCGACCGAAAGCTGAAATGCCTTCGGACCGACAATGGGGGAGAGTTCAAATCAGAAGAATTCGTCAAATTCTGCCGACAACGCGGCATCCGACGTGAATTTACGGCACCACACAGTCCGGAGCAAAACGGGATTGCAGAACGAATGAATCGGACAATCCAAGAAAGGATAGTTTCCATGCTCCAACACTCCGGACTGTCGGATGGCTTCTGGGCAGAGGCTCTACTCACGGCAGTACACATAATCAATATGTCGCCAAGTAGACCTCTAGGACTTCAAATTCCTCAGGAACTATGGAACGGCAGTAAGCCGAATTACGACAAGCTGAGGATCTTCGGATGCGAGGCGTACGCCCTTATTCCGAAAGATGATCGCCGAAAACTTGCACCTCGGTCCAGGAAATGCATTTTCCTTGGATATGGATCCGACGGCGAAATGGGATACCGACTCTGGGACCCCGAACGCAGACAAATCGTTCGAAGTTCGGACGTTGTGTTCAACGAGTCGGCTATGAATCCATCAGTCGAAAAACCGATCGAAGTCCGAAGGGTAACATTTTCCGATGTGCCGACCCTTCAAGAAGGCCCCGCTCTCAACACACGGTCAGCTTCACGGGTAGCTGAACCTTACACTACCGACTCGGACAACTCCGACTCGGCACAGCAGAACAATCCGCTTTCGGACCATCCGACCACGATACCCGATGCGACCAGTCCAATCATGCCTCGACGATCCGAGAGACTGTCGCAACCTCCGGAGAGGTATTCTCCTGGAATTTTCTTCACCGACGCCGGCGAACCGACGTCTTACGAAGACGCATCGACATCTGTCGATTCAGCCACCTGGCATCTGGCGATGGAGTCGGAAATGCACTCCATTCGGGCAAACAAGACTTGGGATCTGGTTGAATTACCCAGGAACCGACGTGCTCTTCCTTGCAAGTGGGTTTATCGACTAAAAGAGACGTCTGATTCGACCACCCCAAAGTACAAGGCCAGATTAGTTGCGAAGGGCTTCCGACAAGAATATGGTGTCGACTTCGACGAGATTTTTTCACCAGTGGTGAAAATGACAACCCTTCGTTTCCTACTCGGCGTAGTGGCAGCCGACAACTTGGAGCTGATTCAGCTAGATGTCAAAACAGCATTCCTCCATGGTGATCTTGACGAGGAAATTTATATGGAGCAGCCAAAAGGCTTCGTGGCCACCGGCCAAGAACATCTAGTCTGCCGACTCAGGAAGAGTCTATACGGCCTCAAACAGGCACCGCGACAATGGTACAAGAAGTTCGACGACTTCATCCAATCGATCGGCTTCTCCAAAAGCGATGAGGACCATTGTCTCTTCACCAATACAGCTCAAGATGGATCACCCATCTTCCTCATCATTTACGTGGACGACATGCTAATTTCTGGACGCCACGCGGGCGAACTTGCCGATCTCGTTCGGCAACTGCGGTTGAAGTTTGCCATGAAGGACCTCGGTCCGGCACGACACATCCTTGGCATGAAGATTAGTCGGCATCGCGATAAACGACATCTTTTTCTGTCTCAGACCGACTATATCCGACGTGTCTTAGAACGCTTCAACATGCAATCAGCCAAATCTGCTTCAACCCCGCTCCCTATGAATCTTCGGCTCTCTCAGCGAGACTGCCCGACATCCGGTCCGGAGGGGGAAGATATGAAGTCGGTACCGTATGCACCGGCAGTCGGCTCCCTTATGTACCTGATGGTCGCGACACGGCCTGATATTTCTCACGCCGTAGGAGTCGTCAGCAGATTTATGCACAATCCTGGCCGATCGCATTGGAACGCAGTCAAGCATGTGTTCAGATATCTGGCTGGCACAAAAGACCACGGCATTCTTTTCGGTCCGAACCGAACCTCAGGCGTAGTCGGTTACACCGACTCGGATTTCGCCGGCTGTATAGACAGTCGGAAATCAACAACCGGATACTGCTTCAAATTCGGCAATGGAGCAATCTCGTGGAAGTCGAAACTTCAGGAGTGCACAGCGACCTCAACGACCGAAGCAGAATATGTAGCTGCGTCCGACGCAGCAAAAGAAGCTTTGTGGCTCGGTCGGCTGGCGCACACGTTTCGACAAGTCGAACATGACTCGGCTCCAGTTGTCTACAGCGACAGTCAAGGTGCTGTTGCCTTGTCGAAAAATCCGGTTCACCACAACGCCTCCAAGCATATCGACGTTCGATATCACTTCGTTCGGGACTGCGTCATTTCAGGGAAAATCGGTCTAGAGAAAATATCCACAACCGACAATGTCGCAGATGGAATGACCAAATGTCTTTCGGCAGACCGCTTTCGGTCTCTTCGGCATCAGATGGGCGTAACGACAAACCAGTCCGGTTAGAGCCGGACACAGAGCAGGATGGTTCCCGACAACCGACGTCAGTTCCTTAATGATCGGCTTCAACTGTTCCGACCCGACCAGTTCGGTCTTCTGCCTTCGGACCCTGCCGACTTGAACAAAGCTGATATGTCCGAGAACCTAAGTCTATACCTGTAATCTTAGATAACCCATGTATACGCCCATTACGGGGGAGTGTCGAATACATGTGTATAATGGACGTATTCACACTATTCCGTTTTGGCCATTTATGAAATTATCATAAAGGGTAGTTGCCCTAAGTCGGTCACTATATATAGTGACCTTGTAACCTCTTTGTGAGGTTGGATGTTGTATTATTTGCTTTATGGAATAAAGACTCTTTTGTGCCTCTCTCTCTCTCTCTCTGTGCAACGACCTACCTTCTGTCATACGCAGGTACTCAGAACAGAACTGAATGCTCCTTGATCTTCCGCATTGACGACCTCGCTTTCAACAAGAGGCTCCACCACAATTCAATGGGAGACCTAATGAGATGAAAGTTTTGTGTGTTGATGTTCATCTTTAAACCACACCAAAGAGAATGATACGACCCTCTAAGAAGACTCCACCACCATGCAACAGAAGATGTAATGAGATGAATGCTTTTTGTTGGTGTTCATCTTTAAACCACACCAAAGAGAAGTATACAACCCTCTAACAGGACTCGAGAGAGTATATGACCCTCTAAGAGGCTCCACCACAATTCAATGGGAGACCTAATGAGATGAAAGTTTTGTGTGTTGATGTTCATCTTTAAACCACACCAAAGAGAATGATACGACCCTCTAAGAAGACTCCACCACCATGCAACAGAAGATGTAATGAGATGAATGCTTTTTGTTGGTGTTCATCTTTAAACCACACCAAAGAGAAGTATACAACCCTCTAACAGGACTCGAGAGAGTATATGACCCTCTAAGAGGCTCCACCACAATTCAATGGGAGACCTAATGAGATGAAAGTTTTGTGTGTTGATGTTCATCTTTAAACCACACCAAAGAGAATGATACGACCCTCTAAGAAGACTCCACCACCATGCAACAGAAGATGTAATGAGATGAATGCTTTTTGTTGGTGTTCATCTTTAAACCACACCAAAGAGAAGTATACAACCCTCTAACAGGACTCCACCACCATTCAACAAAAGATCTCATGAGATGAATGTTTTTTTTGTTGGTGTTCATCTTTAAACCACACCAAAGAGAATTATACAACCCTCTAGGAGAACTCCACCAACATTCAACAAACAACGAAGAAGGCTAACTGGAGACCGTTTGGCCAAATGTGGTTCGACCTTTATAAAGAATGGATAATAAACCCTTACATTACCACATAGAATGCCTAAACCCTAGAACCTAATTCCAACACATCCGTTAAGATAATTATCACAAAACATCAGGAAACCTCGAGGTTTCTTCAAACTCGCTCACACAAGTCGGGTGTTGAGGTAGCACCATGGCATCATCACACAACACGTGTCAAAGATATGCAAGGAATGTAATGAAAACCTAACGTAGGATGAATATCACTTACTTATTGGGCATGCTCAATATATACGGTAATTCATGAGAAATATGACGACTTCTTAGACGGCCATGATAATGCGAGTGTCATACTCAAATTTCCTCCAAGAAGGGTGAGCATATATATATAGGAATGGGCTATTTGCCCCCCCCCCCCCCCTCCCCCACCCCCCCAAAAAAAAAAGAAAAAAAAAACTTTTTGGCCCCCCTATTTTGGCTAAACCACCCCCCCCCCCCCCCTCTGATAGTTCTTCCCCCATTTTGGCCCCCCCAAACCCATTTTCGTTCCTCTCCCCCAACAGAAAAACATTCTCTGATATAGCTTGGCTCCTCCCCCTCCCTCACCCAAAAAAAAACATTTTGATAGCTCTCTCTCTCACCAAAAAAAAAACATTTTGATAGCTCTCACTTCGTAGCTCAACACATAGTTGTCCCCTCCATTTTGCCCCCCAAATTTCTAGTAGTTCTCAACATTTTGGCTATTTTGCCCCTCAATTTTCTGGTCATTCTCAACAATTTGGCTATTTTCCCCCCCAAATTTCTGGTAGTCCTCAACATTTTGGTTATTTTGCCCCCCAAATTTCTGGTAGTTTTGTTAATCCCCCATTTTGGCTTCACAACATGTCTCCCCAACCGTCTTCAGCTTCAATTATCAATAGAACCTTCACTGAGAGAGGGGCTCTAATCAGTTTTATCAAGGACCATTTCCGTGCTCAAAATATAATTGTTGTGGTGGATAAGCATAGTGACAATAGAAAAGTCACTTTCAAGTGCTACTATGGGGGAAAATATCACAACCCTCTAGGCTTGACTGATGATACTCGCAAAAGACAAACAGGGACTCGTCTAATGGACTGCCCATTCTTCATTAGAGCAAACTTCTCGAAGAAAACTGCCCATTGTATGTTATTGGACTGGTCGCTTCCCTCACTTTGGAATGACCAGCACCTCTCGCATTGAAGGCAACCATTATGTTGTCAAGAGGGTTTTAGGCATTGTAAATAACGATCTACTCACTGTATTCAAGAAAATCCATTTACTACTGGACACACAGTTGACAGAATTGAACACCAAAATGGAGTATGACAAGTCTACACAGGCACATCGACATGCACTCGAGTTCATGAGGCCGCTAGTAAAGAAGATATCCAAACACGCATTAGACAAGTTATTGGAGCAGTACAAGAAAGTTATTGACAACAATTATGGTGATGAATGTACGGGGTTGTTTCGATCAAGTTTTGGTGTCCCATGTTGTCATGACATTTTGAGATGCATCCAAAGAAATGAAAGATTCCATCTTGAAGATATTCACTGTCAATGGCACTTGATTGCGTGTTCAATGGTTCAACACGCCTCTATAGTTGAGCCATGTTTGTCTCCCATAAAGCGTTTGATGAGGAAAATCGAGCAAAGGTTGTATGAAATTGATGATGACCATGTTGTTGTTCTCATGACACGATTGGATGAAGCAAGTCAGGCACCACTGCAGTCTCTCTCCAATCCAGTGGTGGTAACTAGGAAGCGAGGTCGCCCTGCAAGGTCGAAGAACAAAAAGGCCAACCAAAGGGAGAAGTCACTATTTGAGTACTCTACCGGTCGCAAATGTTCCAAATGTGATCAAGCTGGTCACAATGCACGCACTTGCAATATGCATGTGCCCCCTCATTTTGGCTATTTGCCCCTGCAGTACTAAGAATGTTATTGAGAACAATTCCTTTTTATGTAATAGTTGATAAACCTTTTTATGAGGTTGTAAAGTGTAATAGTTGATATATATCACAAAAACATTTTGGTTGAGGTGAGAACTATCAAATTTTTATTTTTATTTTTGTAATACCAAGAAGGTTGTATTTGACTTCCATTAATATAACTCATTTTATCTATTTGGTACTTCACAACAACAACAACCAAATCACTTGACAAGTCACTGGTTTAATCTCTTTTGCATCCTCTAGCTGGAAGAGGAACACGGTTTTAACAAAGGACCTCGTACTTAACTATGCCCTATCATTCATTGGGGAATAAGCTTGTTGGAAATTCTAGTCTACGATTGCCTTTGTCTTAGACAAGCAGATTTGTTCCAACAAGGTATTGTTGTAAGTGTTATTGGGAAAGAAGATATAAACATTCTCCACTTTATTGCCTACGTGACTCATAAGTTGTATCTTTAGAGAAGTTTCGGGTTACAATGCTTTGTTTGATCCATGGACATAGCTAGACCTATTTCAGTTGCGTGTTTCTTGTTTCCACCACCAGACATAAGAGACAACTAACAAACAGTGAATATTGCTAAACAAAACTGAAATATAAGTGACAAAAGATGGTGAATGATGAACATGTTATTAAATGATACAGAAGACAATGATTTTGCATTGGCATACTATTAACATCACATTATTGTAAGGGGAAAATTAGAATATGGTTTACAATAAGAGATTCATGCGAAACACAAGCCATCGTGTTTGAGATATTACAAATTCCTAGAAATTCATTTAACCAATGGAGACCTTAAGATGGCCACAAAATGAGATATTCAAGATCGATCAAAACATCATGTAACCAATTGAGGTTCTATGGGGCTGAGAGGCCCTCTTTTCCCTGATTTCTAAAAACATGCTTCATATCAAAACTTAACCACTGGTTTAAGATCTATCTATCATCTTCTCTAAGACTCTCCTTTGATCTTGAGAACTCACTTCTGTGAAAGAAGAGAATCTCTCTGGTGGATGCATATATATATATATATATATACATAAACGCTCACTTGCTCACTCACACACATCTCCATCTCCATCTTCAATGTGTTCTTCTTCTTCCTCTTCCCTCATCTGTTGCCTGTAGTTTTGGTGGATCCATGGCAGAAACCCATATAGTGATCAATAAGACCAATAATCATAAGAATCACGATGATAGGGCGGTGGGGTTTAGCCAAAATAGGGGGGCCTACGCCTTTTTTTTTGGTGGGGGGGGGGTGGGGGGTTTAGCCAAAATAGGGGGGCGAAAAAGTTTTTCTCTTTTCTTTTTTTTTGGGGGGGGGGGGGGGGCAAATAGCCCATTCCTATATATATATGTGTATGTTGATTTCACATTGAGATGAGGGTGCTCTCCTTCTAAGGAAGGAGTCAAATACAAGATGATATGTTGATTTGGTTCCATACATACATACATATATACATACTCATAGGTCACATTTGGCCTCATCGTGACTAGTCTATTTGATATTCTTCTATTCCAATGGGAAGGGAACTTAGGGAAGGGAATGTTGAAGGAAGGGACTTATTACTATGTACATACATACTTACTTCCCCGAGGGGCAGGGGCAGGGGCAGGGGCCTAAGGAAAGGAGGGAGGGGTACTCATGTCAATTCTGAAAAGCTGCGGGGCCTAAGGAGGGAGGGGTACTCGTGTCAATTCTGAAAAGCTGGGGGCCTATCATCATCATTATCACCATCATCGTAAATTGTAATGGTTAAACAGAGCTTTTGGTAGGCGGATAGATACATACATACATACATAGACGCAGTAGATAGAGCGACAAATCAAGCGAATCCTGCCGCAGAACCTTGGATCGCACGGCGAAGATCTTCCCTGCGATTCTTCCTCTCCTTCTTCCATTTCCCTGCACACCTCGTTGATCCCTGAAGCCATGGGCTCCGGCCCCTCTAAAGACGAGCTCCTCTACCAGGAAGTGCAGAACGGCAACCATGACGCAGTCAAGTCTCTCCGCCGCAATGGAGCTTCTCTCGAGGTTATTAAAAGCTCTTCTCGATTGGGTAGAGATGTAAAATTTTCACACACGCATATATGTATGTCTGTATGTATACAGGGGTGTTAGTGAACTAACCTGATGTAGTGTCTGGTAAGAGTCTAGAGATATTCAAGCGTGTGTATATGGATACGTCTATATGTAGACGACCTTTTACTGCAGAGTGGATGTATATTGTGTGTCATGTCATGGTTCACTCCACATCGCCATAATTTAACATACACAGCTTGATTGGTGATATTGGGCCCATTTGAAATTCCATTGGCACTCAATATGTAACGTGTACAGCTTGTTTTTTCTGTGTAGTGGTTGGATAAAGAAGGAAGGACTCCACTTATTTTAGCCTGCACGCGAGGGGAGCTTTTAGACATGGCTGTAACATTGATCAACCTTGGTGCTGACATCGAAGCTTATAGACCAGGTACATTGGCATGATCATCAAAAATTTGATATTATTTGTTAAAATATCTTTAAATATGTTCAGGATTAGTTTTGCGTATTGTCAGGATCACAAAGAGGAACACCACTGCATCATGCTGCAAAAAGAGGACTTGAGAAAACAGTGACTTTATTACTATCTCGTGGAGGTAAGTATTCCCGTCACAAATGAATCATATATGGGGGTGTATCTGTGAACTAAAAGTTTATCTTAACTGGGATAACTAAATCACGAATGGTTTACCATTCACTATGAAATACCATTCCATCTAGCACATAAATTGATGAGTCAAAGTCGTCGTTTTCTCACGAAAGTATTGTTTCGGTTCAATGTAGAGCAAGTTCTACATAGAAATACGTTCTAGGGCTTCTGTACATAGAGCAAATGTTTTTACAGTACCACCATATAAATTTATCATCCTCATAGACATCCTGTATTGTCTGGGTCATTCATAACAGAAACTAGAGAGGGTGAAGATGTGTCTATGAGGTTTTTGATTGCATCACCTCAGTGAAGATGTTGATGGCGTTATAAAAAACGGGTGGTGCAGGTAATGAAAAACTCCTTGAAATAGAAATGCAGCTTTACATAACTAATAAAAGAATGAGGATCGGCTATGGCAAAGACAGGATTTTAGCCCATTTCTCAATGGCTTGTGAATGGCTAGCCTTTTCTTCAACCCAATTTGAGCAATGTGCTCAGCTGAGTTTACGAGAACCATGCATTTGATTAGGAGTTTGAGGATGAGCAGCTCATTTAAGATGATGATGAGGGATCTCATGAGACATACGAGCTCTGCCGATTCTATTGGCGTTAATTTTTCTGTTTTGGCTATCCAGTTCTCACCCGTTTTAGCCTTTGACTTATTCTTTATAACATATGTAGATTCTAGGGACGAGAAATGAGATTTTTATACAATAAAGACATTTTTTATATGTCATCATATGAATTACATTTGCCTTGGTTCAAGGTGGCATATGATTGCCATCAACTGAACTGTATTTTACCATAACCTCAATAATTGCTGCATATAAACGTAAATTGTAAATATTTTATATATTCGCAAGTTAACATCTGTGCATGCTGGATAGGGTTGACTGTACAAGCTTTTTTTAGTGCATAAAAAAAAAAATTTGAGCTCCACACTTTAATCTTCTGGATTATTGTTACTTGCTACTTATTCTTTGATATTCCTAATTGCAGCTAATCCATTGACTATAAATGATGAGGGTTTAACTCCTCTTCAGATGGCAAGAAATAAGGGTCATGTTTCAGTTGTGCGTCTGCTTGAGGTTGGTCATTAACTATTAACTTATCTTAAAGAAATAGACCATACCCTCTTACATTTGTAATAGCAACTGCATGCTGCCGTTTGAATTGTATAGAATTCCATCCCAGTATTGCCATATCAATTTAATGATGATTTTGTTTATAGGAGCATCTGTGTACTTTTAGTGGAACACTACGAGAGATTTCAGGTCCACGCATTTTGGAGGCAATTGCCCTCAACTTTGTGACAAAAAAGATGTAAGTACCTTTTCTTCCATTTTTAATTCCAAAACGAGATGTGATCATATAAAGAAAGGTGGATCTAACAAAGAAAATGGACTTCTTGTGGGTTGAGGCCACTGTAGTTGGGCTGTAGTGCTTCCATGTGAATCAAATCCAAGAAGACCTCCACAGTATGAACTCGCTGTTTATCTGTCAGCCAAGGTTTGCACTCTTTGAATTTTATAATTGATCATATCGAACTCAGTTAGGCAAGATATGTTAAACTCGCTGTTTAATCAGGTAGCACAGCCAAAGGTAGTCATTCCCCTATCAAAGGCAGAGATCAAGGAGCCTAAGTTTAATGTCCCAGATCCTGTGCTGTATATAACAGATGAAAATACTAGTAAGGTTATGTTGCAATTATGCCAATAATTTTTTATTAAATTCGGAACTTGTTAAAACACTTATTTGTTTATGTGTTTTCAATTATCAGAAACAAAGTATAAATTTCTATCTGAGCAAGAAGGCGATAAAACTCAATTAGACAGGCTGTACAAGGCATGCAAAGGTGTGAATACAGCTGATCAAAGTAGCCAATCAGCGCCATCTACATCTACATCATCTTCTCATGGAGCAAGTCCATTAAATCAAAGAGATGACTATAATGGTTGGGGTAGTACTAGTAGCCATAGCCAAGATGGGTGCTACAATGGATGGGGACCATCAGATGGCAAGAAAAAGTCTGAAAACCAACCGAAGAAGACAAATTATGGTGGATGGGAAGAACAACTTTCCAACAATGGCTGGACTTCTACTGAAGCAAGACCAAGTACCCCTCAAAGTACTCTCCAAGAGAGCACAACTTTCCTACCTCAACCATCAGCACCTCCACTCCCGGAGGAATCTTCATTTTTTTCTATGGAAGATCTGCCACTTAATTCACAATCCAACAGCAATAATGTTGATAATGATAATTTGCACGGGATGTGTGTCATCTGTTTGGATTCTCGTGCTGAAGGGGCATGTGTACCTTGTGGCCACTTGGCAGGGTGTATGGCTTGCTTAACAGAAATACAAGTTAGAGGCTGGGGTTGTCCTGTGTGCAGAGTGCAGGTACAACAAATCATTAAAGTGTATGCAGTATGATTATATACATAATCTTTTCTGTGGCATGCTGATGTTTCAATTTTATTAAGACATTGATAAGATATATGATCATTTGTATATATGCACATTTACTTTTCTTTTGGGTGGAATGTGAAAAAGTGTCTGAATAGTTCAATCACTTTGTCCTCAAAATTTGACGGAAACTAGTTGATTTCCTTTCCATATTTGCTTGTCACTGGTAATGAGGCAACGAGTTGCCTTTTCTCTTACGTATCCCTGAAGCTGTAGGGTACCTAATAAAATAAATCCCTTGAAGGGCATCTTTGCCTGCTTAATCTGTTGGGGTGTGGTACTTTCTCTATATTGTCATTAACTTTATTCTTTCAAGTGTAGCCTGAAACATTAATGAAAGCAACTAACTATGGTGACAAATTAACTGAAATGAAAGCAAAGAATGTACCCATGAAAAGTTTAATTACTGCTACTGCTCATAGCTCATGGTGCATATTGCTCCAAAATTGACATGTTTGTTAGCATTTTCCTTTTGAAAAAAAAAACACCTGAGTCCATAAAAATCTCAAATGTACGAAGATTAGTTTCAAATCATCTCCAATTTTGTCTAAATGCACTCATCCATTGTTGCTGTTAGCAGTTAATGGGTCAAAATTTCTTACATTTGCATTTCTTTGCTCCATAGAAAATTTTGTGTGCAAAGCTAAGTTTGTTATGGCAAAGTCCTATGTAACCTAATATCCGTAATTGATTGTGCTTGCCCTTTAATTATTTCAGAGTTTGTATATGTGATATAATTGAATATCTAACTCAAATATGAGAATGTTCTACTTAGACTTGTGTTGTGGCAATTTTGATCTTTATATTTAACAGAAGGCATTGCAACAATCTAAAATAAAAATATAGAACATGCTAACCTAAAGCTGGATTGTGTCTAACAATCGGCAACGGTTCGGTTTGAACTAAACCGAACTGCAAAACCGCGGTTAAAACGGTTTAACTGTTTTTTATTTTTTATTTTTTTTTAAATTTTAAACAATCTTTTCATTTTCATGCCTTATTCTCATATTTTAGGAAAATCATTATAATTTAAATAATGAAAATTTTAAAATTTTAAAATTTAAATTTGACCTAAGTTGAAAACCAAAACTGAACCACGAAACTATGGTTATTTCAGTTTAATGGCTTAACGGTTTAAATTTTTTAAATGCTTTGGTTTAATGTTTTGGTGGTTCGGTTCATGTTTCAAAATATATTTAACGGTTCGGTTTGGACCCTCTCAAATTGAACCAAACTGTTGCCGATTGTTAATTGTTAATTGTGTCTTTGTCATTGTGAATTGGAATACATTTATATCCATAGGGTTCCATTTGTTTGTGTCATAATTTGTACATGTTCCATGCAATGAAATTAGCCTTAGATGCTAAACATGATATAAAAGATTCAAAGATTTTTTACATATGGAAGAGGAACATTACATATAAAAACCACCAAAGATGTATATGATAAATATGACCAAAGTTTCATTAGGTACGTACAACATCTCATCTTTAAACATGCCTATCTTATATCCATTGGGTTTCACTTAGTTATGTCACAATTTGTGCATGTTTCCATTGTGAAATTATTCATACACTTCATAAACATAATTTCAAAGGTGGCTTTTGATAGAATGGAAGAGGATCCAATATCTAAACATGACCATCACAACTTGAGTCCCATAAATAGTCTCAACTACCATGATCTTTCACTTAGATGTGGTTAGCGATATTTAAGCTCAATTGTCAACTATCCTATTACCACTTTTTAACTTCATTGATTAAAAAGTATGGCATTACATGATCCTTTCAACAACCTTACCTTTCTTATAAACACATTTGGCATGGTTGTGATATAGCCCTTGAGAATTTATGAATTCACATCTCAATTGAAGTGCAAATAATGTTCTAAAGCAAATAGTGTGATAAATGTCAAATCCTTGTGGATAACCTCATAAATGAACCCAAAAGATACAAAGAACTTTTAAGCATTGAAGTAGAATATTTGCTCAACACAATGAGAACTTGCATCAAAAATATTAAGGCAATGGTGAGAGGGTTCCTATGGTCGGGTAGAGACCATGAGAGGGCATTAGCTAAAGTGGCGTGGAGTTGTTTGATCAAGGTGAAAAACCAAGGTGGACTTGGGTTGGTGGATCCAATTCACCAAAGTAAGGCTTTACTCAGTAAGCTACTTGTGCGAAGTTTACAACCTAGACCGGAATTGTGGAAAATGCTTCTCAGGGACAGAGCTGACCTTTGGTGTCCAAGGAATGGCGGCCCTTGGAAGGCAAAGATGTGGTGGTTGTTCAGTCCAGATCTAAAGATGAAAGTACCAACTAGCATGGAGGATAGGGTGGCCCGTGCCATAATGATGGCTTGGTCAAGTGTAAGAGAAGGGTTGGTCTTAATGCAACCGAAAACATTGGAGGAACAACTCTGACAACTGTTATTTTGGAACCCTAGGATTAGAAGTGAGGACGGCATGATGCTTGGACAGAAAAAATATTTGCCATGGGGCCGCCTGTTAGGGTACAATGTTGGTTCAATAAGAGAGTGGGATGTTTTCAAAATGAAGAGGAGTGAGGGTTAGTTTTGTTGAAAGCGAGGTCGTCAATGCGGAAGATCAAGGAGCATTCAGTTCTGTTCTGAGTACCTGCGTATGACAGAAGGTAGGTCGTTGCACAGAGAGAGAGAGAGAGAGGCACAAAAGAGTCTTTATTCCATAAAGCAAATAATACAACATCCAACCTCACAAAGAGGTTACAAGGTCACTATATATAGTGACCGACTTAGGGCAACTACCCTTTATGATAATTTCATAAATGGCCAAAACGGAATAGTGTGAATACGTCCATTATACACATGTATTCGACACTCCCCCGTAATGGGCGTATACATGGGTTATCTAAGATTACAGGTATAGACTTAGGTTCTCGGACATATCAGCTTTGTTCAAGTCGGCAGGGTCCGAAGGCAGAAGACCGAACTGGTCGGGTCGGAACAGTTGAAGCCGATCATTAAGGAACTGACGTCGGTTGTCGGGAACCATCCTGCTCTGTGTCCGGCTCTAACCGGACTGGTTTGTCGTTACGCCCATCTGATGCCGAAGAGACCGAAAGCGGTCTGCCGAAAGACATTTGGTCATTCCATCTGCGACATTGTCGGTTGTGGATATTTTCTCTAGACCGATTTTCCCTGAAATGACGCAGTCCCGAACGAAGTGATATCGAACGTCGATATGCTTGGAGGCGTTGTGGTGAACCGGATTTTTCGACAAGGCAACAGCACCTTGACTGTCGCTGTAGACAACTGGAGCCGAGTCATGTTCGACTTGTCGAAACGTGTGCGCCAGCCGACCGAGCCACAAAGCTTCTTTTGCTGCGTCGGACGCAGCTACATATTCTGCTTCGGTCGTTGAGGTCGCTGTGCACTCCTGAAGTTTCGACTTCCACGAGATTGCTCCATTGCCGAATTTGAAGCAGTATCCGGTTGTTGATTTCCGACTGTCTATACAGCCGGCGAAATCCGAGTCGGTGTAACCGACTACGCCTGAGGTTCGGTTCGGACCGAAAAGAATGCCGTGGTCTTTTGTGCCAGCCAGATATCTGAACACATGCTTGACTGCGTTCCAATGCGATCGGCCAGGATTGTGCATAAATCTGCTGACGACTCCTACGGCGTGAGAAATATCAGGCCGTGTCGCGACCATCAGGTACATAAGGGAGCCGACTGCCGGTGCATACGGTACCGACTTCATATCTTCCCCCTCCGGACCGGATGTCGGGCAGTCTCGCTGAGAGAGCCGAAGATTCATAGGGAGCGGGGTTGAAGCAGATTTGGCTGATTGCATGTTGAAGCGTTCTAAGACACGTCGGATATAGTCGGTCTGAGACAGAAAAAGATGTCGTTTATCGCGATGCCGACTAATCTTCATGCCAAGGATGTGTCGTGCCGGACCGAGGTCCTTCATGGCAAACTTCAACCGCAGTTGCCGAACGAGATCGGCAAGTTCGCCCGCGTGGCGTCCAGAAATTAGCATGTCGTCCACGTAAATGATGAGGAAGATGGGTGATCCATCTTGAGCTGTATTGGTGAAGAGACAATGGTCCTCATCGCTTTTGGAGAAGCCGATCGATTGGATGAAGTCGTCGAACTTCTTGTACCATTGTCGCGGTGCCTGTTTGAGGCCGTATAGACTCTTCCTGAGTCGGCAGACTAGATGTTCTTGGCCGGTGGCCACGAAGCCTTTTGGCTGCTCCATATAAATTTCCTCGTCAAGATCACCATGGAGGAATGCTGTTTTGACATCTAGCTGAATCAGCTCCAAGTTGTCGGCTGCCACTACGCCGAGTAGGAAACGAAGGGTTGTCATTTTCACCACTGGTGAAAAAATCTCGTCGAAGTCGACACCATATTCTTGTCGGAAGCCCTTCGCAACTAATCTGGCCTTGTACTTTGGGGTGGTCGAATCAGACGTCTCTTTTAGTCGATAAACCCACTTGCAAGGAAGAGCACGTCGGTTCCTGGGTAATTCAACCAGATCCCAAGTCTTGTTTGCCCGAATGGAGTGCATTTCCGACTCCATCGCCAGATGCCAGGTGGCTGAATCGACAGATGTCGATGCGTCTTCGTAAGACGTCGGTTCGCCGGCGTCGGTGAAGAAAATTCCAGGAGAATACCTCTCCGGAGGTTGCGACAGTCTCTCGGATCGTCGAGGCATGATTGGACTGGTCGCATCGGGTATCGTGGTCGGATGGTCCGAAAGCGGATTGTTCTGCTGTGCCGAGTCGGAGTTGTCCGAGTCGGTAGTGTAAGGTTCAGCTACCCGTGAAGCTGACCGTGTGTTGAGAGCGGGGCCTTCTTGAAGGGTCGGCACATCGGAAAATGTTACCCTTCGGACTTCGATCGGTTTTTCGACTGATGGATTCATAGCCGACTCGTTGAACACAACGTCCGAACTTCGAACGATTTGTCTGCGTTCGGGGTCCCAGAGTCGGTATCCCATTTCGCCGTCGGATCCATATCCAAGGAAAATGCATTTCCTGGACCGAGGTGCAAGTTTTCGGCGATCATCTTTCGGAATAAGGGCGTACGCCTCGCATCCGAAGATCCTCAGCTTGTCGTAATTCGGCTTACTGCCGTTCCATAGTTCCTGAGGAATTTGAAGTCCTAGAGGTCTACTTGGCGACATATTGATTATGTGTACTGCCGTGAGTAGAGCCTCTGCCCAGAAGCCATCCGACAGTCCGGAGTGTTGGAGCATGGAAACTATCCTTTCTTGGATTGTCCGATTCATTCGTTCTGCAATCCCGTTTTGCTCCGGACTGTGTGGTGCCGTAAATTCACGTCGGATGCCGCGTTGTCGGCAGAATTTGACGAATTCTTCTGATTTGAACTCTCCCCCATTGTCGGTCCGAAGGCATTTCAGCTTTCGGTCGGTTTGATTTTCTACCATAGCGAGCCAATCGGTGAAGATCGAGAAGACCCGATCTTTGGTGCGAATTAGATAAGCCCACACCTTTCGAGTCGAATCGTCAATAAAAGTGACGAAGTAAGAGGCACCACCGAGAGACTGATGCGGCATTGGGCCACAGACGTCCGAGTGGACCAAATCGAGAGGTCTCGATTCTCTTGGTGCTGATGTCGGGTGTGATGTGGCTGCTTGTTTGCCATACTGGCAATGCTCGCAAAATTGATGGTCGGAGAAGGAGAGTTTAGGGATGTATCCGGCTCTAGATAGGTGCGTGATGCCGGCCTTGCTGAGGTGTCCTAATCTTCTGTGCCATAGTGATGACACAGGAATATCCACCAAAAACAGGTTACCCTCTCTGAGCGTAACATGTAACGGATACAGTGAGTGTATCTTGGGTCCTCTAGCAAGCAGGAGGTTCCCCCTGTGGAGTGTCCACCCTCCCGAAGAAAAACCGGCACGAATGCCGTCTTCATCTAGTTGTCCGACTGAGATCAATGGCCTTGTGAGCTCGGGTACATGTCGGACATTGTGGAGTACAAGTGTAGAGCCCCCTGCAAGGTTGAGCTCTACTGTGCCGATTCCGACGATGTCACAGTGTTGTGAGTTGCCGACTCGAACTGAGTCGGAGCGACGGATCGTATATTGCCGAAATTGGGATCGATGAGGAGTCACGTGAAATGACGCGCCCGAATCCAAGAGCCATGTGCTCGATTCTTCAGTCGTGAGTAGAACTTCTGATCCGACTGGATTTTCTATTGATAGTATATTCGGGTCGTCAGGTAGTACATCAGCTGAGAAGCTGACGTAATTGATCTCCTCATGCCGGCCACTCTTCTTGTTGTTCTTGTTCTTGAGTGCGCGGCAGTCGGCTTTGATGTGTCCGGGTTTCTTGCAATAATTGCAGATTCGGTTATCCCGTGACTGGCTCCGTCTTCGCTGATTGTTCGGCGGTCGTGAGGAATCTCTTCCTCGTATGTTCGATCGGTCTGTCAAACCTTGTACTACATAAGCGTCGTCTGTTGAGTCTTTGGCGAAAGACTTTCTCCGAGCTGCTTCGGTCAGGATTGCGCTCGTGACTTCGGAGTATTTAACAGCCGTGGTTGACGCGTTGCACACGGTTGTGACGAAAGTTTCCCATGATGAGGGAAGGCTGCTCATGAGTATCATTGCTCTGAGTTCATCCTCAATTGCCGTCCCCTGTGACGAGATTTGGGAGCTTATGCTTTCGTACTCATTGAGGTGTGCTTGAACCGAATCGGATTCTTTCATCCGCAAGTTGTAGAGGCGCCGGATCAGAAACATCTTCGTTGCGGCGACCTTCTTTTCGTAAGTGTCCGACAGTGTTTTCCACAGTTCGAATGCTGTCGTACACGATTGCACCGTAAAATATACCGATTCCGATAGGTGCATCCGAATCGTGGCACGGACGATTCTGTCCAGCTTCTGCCACTCAACTGGTTTGTATCCTTCTGGAGGTTCTTCATTTTCGATGGGATCGATTTGTCCCTTGACTATGAGATAGTCCTGCATTTGCTCTTTCCAGAAGTTGAAGTTCGATCCATCGAACTTTCGTAGACTCATTTCTGACGAGCCGGATGTTGATGCCATCAAATTCGGTTTCGGTTGACGAAGCTCGGTTCGGAGTTGACTACGAACCTTGTTGGAGTGCAGCCGGTTGGCTCACCCGATATCGTTCTAGTCAGATTTGAACCCGAGTCGGTTCGGCTTCGGAACTTGCTCGAATTGACTCCGGTAGCTTGAGGGACAGAACCGACTGGTCTTCCCGAATGTTGCCGAGTCGGAGTGAGCCCGGTTCGCTTCGGATATATATGCCGAATACCGATTATTGAAACCGATTATTTGGACCGATTCTGCTTCGGGTGGCTGCAGTGACGAGAGAGACGGATCCAACTGATCCTCCCGAATGTCGATCAGCCAGATGAAGCACGAATTTGGGGCTGTTGTCTTAAGACCGATCTGCACCGAGTGGTTACAACGAGCGGCGTTTGATTACCTCTTCGGATGCTGTTTAACCGAGTGGAGCACGATCGCGTCAATGTTGCACAAGGGGATTTCACCTCGAGCGGTTACGATCACAAGGAACAGAGTACAACCTGAAGGCTTACTCCAAGCAAGAGGATCTAACGCGATGAGATGCAAACCTGTTTTTCTTCTTCTTCTCTCTTCTTCGAATGACGCAGGAAACCGAATGCTGAGACGACGGCCGACAGCGGATTGAAGGACCGACTACTGTGCAGGCTCTGATACCAGATGTTGAAAGCGAGGTCGTCAATGCGGAAGATCAAGGAGCATTCAGTTCTGTTCTGAGTACCTGCGTATGACAGAAGGTAGGTCGTTGCACAGAGAGAGAGAGAGAGAGGCACAAAAGAGTCTTTATTCCATAAAGCAAATAATACAACATCCAACCTCACAAAGAGGTTACAAGGTCACTATATATAGTGACCGACTTAGGGCAACTACCCTTTATGATAATTTCATAAATGGCCAAAACGGAATAGTGTGAATACGTCCATTATACACATGTATTCGACAAGTTTGGTAGTATTTCTTGTAGGCTTGAGAAGGTGACCCAACTGATAAATAAGGTTGTTGATGGTCTAGATAGGTTGAATAAGGAAGAGGGGGTCTGGTCTGGGTGGTTTGTAAGTGAGAGTGATGGACAAATTATTCGTGGCAAGTGTCCATCTAATGAATATCGTTTGAGGGGAAACCTAAGTGCTTTGTCCGACAATGGTCGGTGGTTGGCAGTGCGGGTGGTAGTGTTGGAAGGTAAGAAGTGGCAAGTAAACCCGGACCCAGGGAAGCTAGATACTGAGTGTAAACTATGGCTATTTGACAACAAGCCTCTACATGATTTGGAGTGGGATCCACTAGAGGTATGGTGGTAGAAACCAGGAACGAACAAATTGGAGGGGTTTTTTTATTATAGTACTAAGCTCGGAAGGCAAATCATTGGCTCCAAATCAGTGAGCGTTGCTCAGACTCGCAATAGTTGGAGGGATAAAGGCATATCAGATGACTTGTTGAAGTCGTTTTGGAGGAGAATATGGGTATCAGATATGCCAGAAAAAATAAAGGTGTGGTTTTGGCGTCTTAGTCATAAGGCGTTACCCGTAGGGGAGTGGATGAGGTCTCATGGTGGGGAGGCAGGTTGTACGTTATGTGGTCACTCTTTGGAATCGATACCTCACTGTTTTGGGAACTGTGCAAAGGCAATCAACATTTGGGGTCAAAGTCTCGGGATAATGGCAGCATGCGGTGTGAATGGGAGAGTTGTGTGGGGGTCCTTACAGGGTTTGAAACTAAGGAAGGTTGGGCGGAACATCTAAATCCACATGGTCATGGTTTTATACTATAGGGCGGCAATGTATTCAAATGTGTTGGAGTGGAACCTGGTACTAACTCTGGTTTTTTTGAGGAGATATGGATGTTGGTGGCATGCTTCTCGGTCTGGCACATTTGGACCCAGACGATGTATGTTTGTTTTTCAGCAACAAAAACTCCCAAGCGGTGAGGTGTTGCTAAACATTAGGTTCGAGCTGGTATCTTGGCTGTGCGGACAATACAACTCGATTGAAGGGAACTCGGATGAAGCAGAAAGGGCTCGGTCGAAGTTTTTGCTGAAATGGGGTCGTTCTCCTATGATGGTAAATTCAGTGTCAGGGCCTAAATGGAACTACCAAGCACCGAGATGGTTGTTTCCGCCATTGGCTTCCATGAGTGGACAGGAGTTGTAAATATGTGGTCACCATGTACAAAGTGTTAGCGGGATACTTTTGTTGTAAATAGTAGGGTGGGGATTATGTTGTTTTGATTATGGATGATCTTTGATGTACTTCTTTTGCTAACTAATGGGAAGTAGTGTTTTTTTGGAAAAAAAAAAACAGAACTTTTGCTCAACACACTAGATTATATATGAATAGAGATAAAGTATTTTTAGATCCATCTATCGAGGCAATGGTTACGACAATTATGGAAATGAGGGGAAGGAAAGTGATTTACGCAATACATTGATGCATTTATTTGTCCATATCATCATGTTATGGGTAGATTAATTATTGATGACATCACTATTTGGTGGGGAACGAAGGGCTTGTTTGTCATGCATTAAGGCTTTGCTAATAGTATGTTAGTGATGTGAAGTTTGTTAGGCAACCCTATTTTTTCTACCTTTGAGTTGTGTAAAAATGAAATTTGGCAAAAACATTTTTTTGATAGAGAAGTGACACTTCAACAACCAAGCTTAATGTCAAAATATGAATATGATGAATGTGATGTTAAACCCATTTTTGTAGAAGCGAATTCATGCACAAGCTTCTAATAGTGTAACTATTTCTATATAAACACTATGATGTCACGACATGTTTTAGTACATAGTGCCTTTAGTATTATGGTCGTGCATCCTAGATATTTTGTGAGATGTTCTTTGTGTTCTACCGCATCTTCTTCTAAATTAGGTTCATCCTAACAACGTACATGAATACCTCTCCTATATTACGTGTCATTGTATCCAAACGATCCTCATTCCCAGGTTTCCACGATAGTTTTCTCTTATTCTTTTTTCTTTATGATTCTCCTTCTAATGAAATTAGGCCCCATCTAAACTTTCCGGTTACTCCTTCATAAATGGATTGCCTAGCACCACAAGTTTTCTATTAGCAATGCATATACATGTAGCTTTATCTCCAAGAATAAGGTCTTGCATCGTCATTTCTCACAAATCTAGAGTCCTTGAGGATTCACAATGGTCTTGAACCACATGTCTTTCTAGACAAGTTGTAGGTTGTTTCTAGTTGAAGCCCTTACGAAGCCCTGAAATTGTGAAATGTTTAGAGATGACTCTATTTGTTGTAACCATAATCTCTTCCCTTAACGCCGTTTGGGTTTAAATCACTTCGATTTACCATGATGTTTGCCCCACCCACCCAAAGTACAAAACCATTGATAGTGGAGCGCCTCTTATTTTCTTTAGAGGAAACCCACATACGCGAATGCGAAACATCTCCCTTTCAAGAATTATTTGTCAAACCAACAAACCGGTGCCTCCAGCGATCCATCTATGACCATTGACCATCAAGGATAGAAGAGGTAAGTGGGTCAATGCTCGCCTCGAGCAACCCACATCCAAGGAGGAGGGAGGGATAAAAAGCTGAATGTTAGGCTAAGGAAAGGAGTTGCCTTAATAAGCGGAGGAGCGGGCATGGCATGTTCGATCGGACATAACCCACAATTCTATATGAAGAGGTTTCCGAATATGTACATAGGAATAGGCTAGGGTAGGGCTAGGTAGCTTGGTTTGTGCATACATACATTATACATACATTATACATACATACATATTGGATGGAAGTGGACCAAGTTATAAACCCTAATTTGCGAGGTGCTAGATTTGTAGATTTGCCAAACGAATTGGGAGGGAGGAACGAGAAGCGAGCAAACGAACAGACAGAGAGAGGAGCGAAGAAGGAAACAACACCATAGCTATTAGCACCCACCCACCTCACCCCCCCCTTCTTTGCTTTGTTTTGGTTGGAAAGAGAGAAGACCGACAGAAAGATTAAGAGGAAAGCCCCTTCTTAGTAACCCTAAAGCCTCTCTCTGTCTCTCTCCCCACTTCATTGGTAAGTGCTCTGTCTATATTTGTTTCCTTTTCCTTCCCTCTCTATCCGTTATTTTTCGGTAAGTTGCAGATGTTCCAAAGCACGATAAGGTTGTTGATCCGTTTTTCTGGGGAGAAGAATTGGCTTGATTTCTCGCTTTATGTTTAGTGGAGCAATCATCCGATTAGCCTTGTTAATCTAGTTGGCAGGCAGATCGAAGCGACGTTTAGCTCGATTTAGTCTAGCTACTGCTTATCTGACTCGATGGAAGGGGCAATAGGATTTTGTGAAGTCGCTTAAATATTGCTTGATGAAGTTCTTATTATTGTTTGTCTGACTTAGTCATGAAGGTTTTTCGATGGTTAGTAGTATATCATACGTGACAACAGGGTATTTAAACGTCCCTTATATTTATGGCTGAAGGCATGGGTTCATAGAGGAGCAATTCAATCATAACATGTCGTCAAAATTTGAATCTGGACTTAGTGGTCTACACATACTCTGCATTCTCTCCCTCTGTCTATCTCTGAATATAGCTTTTGCACCTCCATTTATACCAGCTTTGGAAAATGTAGGCTAAATTTAAATCCCATTTCCAAATTAGTTTTTTATGCCTATACTTAATAGATAATTCACATGTAGTGTTAGTAACCTTCATTTGAGTACCAGTATTTATACTTTTGAATGAAACTTTAGGCTTCATTCAAACTCAAAAGGTCCCTTAGAGCTAAAGGTGTCCCGTATTCAAAATTGAAGATTTGTATACTTGACACTATTTATTCAGTTTGCGATTCCTATGGAGCTGTTGCAACCTTGAAAAATAAAATTTTGGCTTCATTTGAAGCCCAAAAATTAATATAGGAACACTTCTTTGAGCTCCTTGTTTCCAACATTTGAAAACTTTGTTCCAGCCAAAATATTCTTCAGAAATGCAGAAATGTTATCATTTTTTGTCTTTTCTTTTTCTCCTAAGTGGCATTTTTACCATCAATCTCTTGCCAAAAATCCATTATCTTCTTTCTTACGTTCTATTGTCTGTTTTTTCAGGTAATGATGGCAGGTCGACCTGGAAGTCCCACTACAGCAAGCAACAACGCAAATCTTGTAAGATCACTTCCTTTTTATGTTTATCCTGTTTGTTGAACCTAAAGAAAAATTTGCCTTCATTCTTTTTGATGTGTTTACATGCTGCAAATATTTATAAAATAATCCTGAGCTTAATGTAGAATTTTCTTCTAAATTTCAATAGCTTTGTGGAATTTTTGTTTTCACTTTTGACATGACAATTGAAAATTTATATAGAATAAACAAAATTGGACTGACATATAGAGGTTTTTTTACGTGGAATTCCTGTAATTGTTTGGTATTTACCCTATTATTTTGTTCATGAAATAGTGTCCATTTAACACTAAAGAATTAGCTTCTGAGAAAAATGCGCCTGCTGCAATTAGTTATAAAATGAATCTCGTGATTAATGTAATTTTTTAGCTAAATTCCGATAACATTGTGGGAGTTTTGTTTTCTACTTTCAACATGTCATCTGGAAAATGTATATAGAAGAAACAAAATTGGACTGAATTCCTGTAATTGTTTGATATTTACACTATTAGTTTCTTCATAGAAGGGAAACCTAGGGCAATGCATGAACAACATTTTCCTGAACATCATTAATGATCTGATGCATACCTCTTCTATTGTAGGTAGGAAATGCTTTTGTGATGCAATATTACAATGTCCTCCATCAGTCTCCACATGTCGTGCATCGATTTTACACCGATCAGAGCAAGCTATCTTGCGCACAAGTGGGAGATAATGCTGATATGGTTGCAACACAGGATGTAAGTTTCTCTATATATCTTTTATAGTGAGGTGTTAAGTATTGAATCCAGTGTTCATAAATAGATCACTTGATCTATAGTTTCATGATTTAGTTTACGTTATTTCTAGAAGCCTATATTTGAGTGCTTACCATTTTTTGTATGATTATAGTACTCCTGTCAAATGAAAAATATTTCTTATTATGTAACTAGAAAATGCTTAAGTGATGATAATGTATGGTCTCTAATTCAATTTTGTCTATGCGGCTTGACTTCAACTTCCAGATTTGTTTTCTTTACAATTTAGTGTCTTCCATTTTGACTGCAGAAAATTCATGAAATGATCATGTCAATGGATTTTGGAGGCATTAGGGCGGAAATCAAAACTGTTGATTCTCAAGAATCCTTGAGTGGTAGTGTATTGGTGATGGTTACTGGTTTGCTTACTAGCCCAGATGGCCCAGTGCGCAATTTTGTCCGGACATTTTTCCTGGCACCTCAGGAAAGAGGATATTTCGTATTGAATGATATCTTCAGATATTTGAATGGTGAACCAGTAACTCGGGTAGAGCTAGTAGCTGAGACTACCCCCAAAACTCATGCTATTGCAGAGACAATTGATACAGGTAACGGAACATATATTAAACTAGCTAGCGCTTTGGCTAAGCACCAATGTTGTTGAGTGTTGCATATACTATGTACGGTTTTATTGTTGTGCATAGAATGCAAGTTTTGATTAAGTGTATAACCTTTAACATGGCCATAGTTTGGGTGAGTTGTGTATAATATACATCTGAATGATTACAGTGGAATCTCCGAAAGCTAACACAGATGAAGCTGTTATAGACACTATTCCTGAGGAGGGAGTGCATACTGACGATAATTATGAACATGTGGAAGAAGTTGAGGTATTTTCTACTAGAGAGGCGCCACTGGAAGAGAATGCAACTCCTATTTCTATTCACCATCATGATGCAGTTGTAAAGCAGCCAGAAGAGCAGCTGGCAACCACTTATGAAGAGGAAAATTCCAGTGGGATTGGAACTGTAAAGCTGTCATATGCTTCAATTGTAAGTTACATCCCATTTTCCCTTTTTGCACTCAATAGGCTCATTTGATTCTTATCCTTAGTTGCAAGCAAGTATTTTAAATAATTGATAGGAAATGTGAAAAGTGTTTAAGGTGTTCCTATTGTATATCTAGCTTCGAGCTCGTAGTGAAGGCTCAGACGCATCTTTGGTAGCTCGTCCAGCTCCCCAACGCAAAGTTACTCCAGTGCAAAGTGTACCTGTCGTTTCAGCAACTCAAGCAGCTTCTGTAAGGCCTTCAATTCCCTCAGAGGAAAGTGCTGCTGAGATTGGAGGTATTTAACATCTTATTTGATGTTTTATTGGGGTCTCATAATTCATCTTATTTTGTCTTTCACTGGTTTCTTATCTTGTTTTATATGCTGTCTGTCATGCCAAATTAACTCATGAGTCTGCCTTTTAAGGTGATGGGAAATCCATATATGCCAAGAATCTACCTTTGAACATAAGACTAGAAGAGCTGGAAATGGAGTTCCAGAAGTTTGGAAATTTAAAGCCTGGTGGTGTGAATCTCAGAAATCAGAAGGTGCGCTTCCCTCGTATTTCAAATCAAGTTTATGACATATTGATTCTTTTGGAACCTCAAAATCTGAATCACAGAGGTTCACATAATGCTGTAGGGTATAATATTGTAGGTTAGGTAATTTAAAATGTCTGAATTCTGCACGACTAATATTATCGTTGTTTCATCTTACTTCTGATTAATACAACCTTACCTCAGTGTGTTTTTATATTGATGTAGTAAAATATATAATTTACTATCAGATCATGTGTAAATTTATAGAAATGTTGATTGGTTTATTTTACACAATAAAAGACACATGTCAAAGCACAAATGTAATTATGCTTCCCCAATGATGAATTTTTACTCTGCACAAGTGAAGCGACATTTCATGGAGTAAATGTTTGATTTTCTGAATGATAATATTTATTCAGCAAGGAGTGTGTTTTGCGTTTATTGAATTCGAAGATTCAACCTCTGCCCAAAGTGCCATTGAGGTAACACACAATTAAAAATATGAGAATCATGCAACCCACATATGTGCTGGTATTTGTGACTCTTAATATACATTCAAATTTGCACAAATTGCAGGCTTCTCCTATTATTATTGGTGGGCGACAAATCTATGTAGAAGAGAGAAAATTTACACCGTCGGGATCTATTGGTGGGTTGGATGGAGTTTTGTTCTTTGGTTACAACTTGTGCAAAATTTTACTTGTTCATTTCATTCTGAGACTTCGTTTATTTGTCGCATGCAAACATTTTACTTCTTTTAAAAAATTCAAGCCTAAGATTTTGTTTGCTATGATTCTCTTTTTCAACTCCAGCTGGCAGGGGGCGTCCAAACCAAGGTCGTGGTTATCAGAATGATGGTAGAGGCAGGGGCCACTTCGGAGGTCGAAGTGGTGGTGGTGGACGTGGGTATAATAACACAAATGGATATCGAAGAGGTGATGATAATACAGGAAACATTCCAAATGCATCAAGAAGGGTTGCTGCAAATTGAATAGCATTAAACAAATATCTGAAAGTTGCGGTGAGGTACATATTACTTCAGATTTGGCCATGCGTGAGAATTTTATCAGTTTTGTTGTTGAAGGTTCTGCATGGTTGGGACTTATTGCTGGCATCAGAGTAGAGGACCACACTTGCTTCACGTCTCTCAAATTGCGGAATAATAAAATTATAACATTGAATATGAAGAGATTGTTATTAGCATTGAATGTGAGGAGAGATTACTATTAGCATTTTATTGACAACTTTTACTGGTACCGTTTGTTTGTGTCTTGATGCTGCGAACCCTGTGTTTCTGCATGTCTTTGTTTATGTTGCAAATTAGAATGTGAATTTGGCAGACATAGTAGAATGGTTCAGACCCTCAATAAAATTGTTCTGATAGTAACTTGAGTTTGATGAACAAAGGTCTGATTTGATCAACAGCTACTTGGTTTTCATCAATCCAAGCTTTTCCATCTATATTCTAGTTCAAGTCCAGTTTCTCTATTGTGTTTAAATGTAGGTTTTATTAGGAGCACTACATGCCATTAATCAATCCTGAACTTCACTTTTACTACCTACGGTGTCAATAGAAAGTTTAGTGCGAAATTTCCTTCTCGTAGGTATTTATTTGCTTCATAAGTGATTTCTATACCCATCACCGTTTCTTATGACTTACTAATACGGACAATAAGTTGGTAGGGTGGGTTTTTCCATTTGGACAATATCAGTGCTGAGAGGTGTTTCTGTATATGACTAACCTTTTCTATTTGATGAGAGGGATTCAAGAGGTCTACAGATTATGTTGATAATTGTCATATTCCAAGCAATGTCATTTGTTGCAAGTTTGTTTAGGCAGAACCTGAAGCTTGGCATGCCTCTACCAAACCAGGACCAACACAGCTCTGAGTTGCACATTCAAATGTTGCAAGTTTGATTAGGCAGAACATGAAGCTTAGCGTGCCTCTACGAAATCAGGACCAGCACATGATTCAAGTATATGCATATTTTCCAAACCAGGGCCAGTGCATGCTCCAATCACACCAGTACACATACCTATTAAGAGTGGCGTTAATACAAGCTATAACATTGGGAGTATACACATGCTTCCAAGATTCATAGTACACTATGGGAAATTTGCCCCTTTGTCCCCCTAGTACATACAGTACAGTGCTCTCTCTATACATGCTGTAGATATTGAGAATATATTACGCATGCTACAGAGATTCTGAAAGTATGGTTGCCATGCATAGATATGCACATTTGGAGCATTGCGGATACTAGAGACATGGACACAGTATCTTAATAACAATGATGGTGTCCACATCTGCTGGCATGTGATTTTTGAATGTGAAGTAAGGTCCTTGTAAATAGGTAAAGCCAGGTTCTCCTATTATACAACAACAAGGACAATTAGTTCCATTACTGACTGAACACACTGGATTCTCCTTCAACCTATGTTGCTGCTGATGATTGCCACGCATAGATATAGACATTTGGAGCATTGCACATGCTACAGACATGGAGAAAAACTTCCACCTATGTTGCTGCCTGATGCACCCCATATGTGGAAAATATTTGCTTGGATGTTAGACATCTGGAAAGGTTGGTTGCCATCTTGATGCATCAGATTTCATAATTCGAGCATTGTGCATGCTACAGACATGGAGAAAAACTTCCACCTATGTTACTGCCTGATGCACACCATATGGGGAATATTAGCATGGATGCAATTTGGAATGTTTGATTGCCATCTAGATGCATCAGATTTCATAACACTTTTAAGCCTAATGGTATCTCAGAAGATTATTTAGGTTATTTCACTCAATATTGTAGTGCTGAAGCCTCATGAATCAAAGACCACCGAACTGCACATATGACTCATTAAATATGGCTTTTCATACGATTCAATGGAAACTAATGAATTGACTCTCTTTCCTTCACTTCAACCTTAATGATCACATTTACTTGTGCAGTTCGAATTACGAATGTTCACAACAAAAATTCCACTGAATCTCCATAATCATAGTCTGAAACAAAAAATTTCTGTTCTGGGTAAGAGTCTGGGTAAACTCAACTTACTGGGACTAAATCCAAATTATTGCTCAAAACATCCACAAAAAATATCCCAAACGCAGTGCAAGTTCTCATTGAAAACCCAAAAAAACACATACATCAAAGGTTCTTTATACAAATTTTGAACAATCTGAAAGTAGAATATGATCTTTCAAAACATCAATCAAGCTGAACATGTTTTGGAGAATGAATTGTGTGAACGATTTGCAATTCCAATTTAACACCTCAGACACACAAATAGAATGCTGAATTCAGCTTGGTATCTTGATTTAATGGAAGAGATGGTTTCCTTGTGAGTTTTTCTAAGAGAACGCAGAATTCAGCTAACTGATATTGCCAGAAAAGTTTAGTCCAGGCAGTGCTAGATAGTGTATACAATATTACAAACCTAAGTGACAAAAGTTAAAGAAAATGCGTCATTACTAACATCATTATCAGACACTCTAAGCAGGCAAGTAGCACATATCTGAACAAGTGCCATGCTGAGTGATGCAATCCAAATATATTTTAATGAATCAATATGGCCTATAACGTGGCTCCATCTTTGAAGAACTTGTCGGCAAGGAATCATACATCCCCCACTGCAACAAAAACAGAACACAAAGATTAAGTCATGAATCAAAATCCAATAAGATTAAAAAAATTAAGACTCAAACCTGAGACTATATATCTCAAGTATGGAATAAACATAATCAAATTTAAGATTGAAAATTTATTACTCCAGGTACTCACCGGATTTGTAAAATCACAGCTACCAGAGAGAGAACTGAAACCAGCATTACTAGATTCAGACATATTGCTACCCCTGATAGGTCCAGGACCACCTTCCCTGCTTCCAGAACCCATCATATTACGATTGTAGAAGGCCCCTGCACTAGGAGCCTCACCAACTGGAGCAGCTTGATCTATAGCCAACTAGAGAAGAAAAAATAGAAAAAAATTAACTTCATGAGATCTATATATTTGTCCTCGAATCTCATATATTTTTAACGAAACTAGAATTACAATTTGTCCTCGAATCTCATGTGTTCGTGAAACAACCAGATCAACTGCTCTTTCTTCAGCAAACGTAACAAACGCAAACCCTCGGTGTGCTGTTTTGTCCTTGTCCTAAAAAAAGAGTTGGTAAAAATAATGATCATTGAAAACAATGATGGCTATTCCATCTTTGAAATATAAATGATCTAAGTGGACGTTCATAAAGAAATCATATCTTGGTTGACTCTAGAAAAATGGTGATAATTATTCTACCTTTGGAAGATAAACATCTAAAATGAGGCCAAATTTGCTAAAATATGACCGCACTTCGTCAGTTGTAGCCTCTAATGGTAATCTTCCAATGAAAATTTTATTTCCTCTGTGTCTGGTAGAGAGTGATGAACCACCTGCACCTTTACCATGGTAACTAGATTCTGCTTTATGTTCTAACCCTGCAGATCTTTTTCCAGAAGAGGTTTGCATTCTAAAAGGATTGCCATGTGCTCCTGAACCCCCCATATAACCAGGGTATTCAAAATGTGGCATTTGAGGCATACCAAAAAACCCTAGTTGGGCTGCTGCATTTAGATAACTATTGAAAACACCATATGGAAGAGCATGCTTATCAGCATTTTTCTCTCTCTCTACTTCTTCCTGCTCCAGAACAACATATGAATCAATGATGAGCACACATATAATGATGGTGGATACCATAATTGAACTTCTAAAGAAAATTGAAATATACCTTTGGAGTTGCCCGATCTACAGCAATCGTAGCCCCACCCAACTGATGGGTCTCAGACATGATTTTATCTACAGAATCTGTGAAGCAAGAGATATTTGTCATATCACGATTCAGAATTTTAAACACTGCTATACTGGCTTCCCTAGTACTGAAAACTCAGATATCAATCCTATAGAAATGTAGTCCTTGCCTGCATCCTCGAATGTCACAAATCCTATCCCTCGGTGAGAATGTGAACCTTTATCCTGTAAAAACACAAGGCCAGTAGACACGCCGTTAAACAGCACAAACATAAGTTTAGCATACATCATATTCTAAAATTTTCAAACACCTCTACATCAGATTGAGGATGCAAGAAGCAAACCTTGGGCATATAAGCATCGGTTATGACTCCAAACTTCTCAAAATAACTGAACAAAAGCCCAATAGTGAAACATGTCATGGTGTGCTTATCAACATTATGCATATAATCAGGACATCCATATACCTTTTGAATGTCTCATCAGTTACAGTTAAAGGAACCCTAGCTACAAAGATCCTACTGCTCTTTTTTGAAGGGGGGGGCTGCTGTATGGCTTCCTGTTACTTCAAAAATTCTTCCATGATACAGCGCCAAAACATATACATTCATCAAAATTCCTAGAAAGTCATGAAGCTCACCTTGGGTGTTGCTATTTTTACATCTAGCATCCTTCCATTGAGAAAGTGGCTTGATCCTAGTGCTTTCTTTATTAACTCAACAAATGAGAATGGAAATCAATGCATTTTCTTTCTTCATATCTCAAAAGAACTTAACTTACTTCAGCACTCTCTGATGATGCAAATGTTACATAACCAAAGCCACGTGAACGACCAGTTACTCGATCCTGTAAAATGCAATGTTTGGACTAATTAGCATGAGCATGTTATAATAGCTTCCATAAAACCAGCATCTGATTTTGTGGACAAAATAAGATCTGCAAGATTGAAGCTAATGGAGAGAACATGAAACTAGCTCCTCCTTTATAGACATTTCCTTACCTTCATGACAATGACATCAGAAAGTTCTCCATACTTGCTCATGAATTGCCTCAAACCTTCAGTGTCAACATCCCACGGTATTCCTAGAACCTATACCAACATTATGTTAAATGCAATATCTCAGAAGCAGTTCTAATATATGCTAAAGAGGTCACAAAACCAAATGAACATATAGGGCAATAAAAACATTGTAGAATTAATTTTTGTGGAATCTGAAAGATAGTTCATAATTTCCTAATAAAACCATCACAATAAAAATGAATCAATATTTTTTAATCTAGACATTAACCTCAGGCTGAGAATACTGATGAATTTACTCGTTAATTAAGTACCATCTCCACTTTCATGATCACTGAATGAAGGTTAAAAATAGAACAGTCCATTTGGTGTTTGTGTTAGACACTTCACTATTAGATTGGGCAAATACAATGGTTCTCATTTGTTTATACAACAAATTATAGACCTCTGCGACTTCAAATGTTATCTGTAGAACTTCTTTGGTTTTGGAGACATCTACCTTGGCTGTTAGAGTGTGAAACACACAATACTGCCCAACCTTCCATCTCTCTTATACGCTGATTCAAACAGTAGTACCACCATATGTTAGTTGGTCAACAAATCCACAGATTTGGGTCATTATCTTCTCTTTCAGCATAAACACAATGACTCAAATCACCACACTCGAAGGACCCTCAACTTGTTGGTGTCTTTGTCAATTATTTCTTCATTAAAAAATCTATCTTGAATTGCATCCAATAGTACACTAATCAATATATTGATTGATGCAGAAAATATGATCAAAATGGATTTTAAGGATTTCAAATTAGGAAAGAAAATTTATGGCTATATTGCATGTGGAACTCAAATATATCATGTGAACTTTCAAAATGAAAAGCATCAGCAACAACACAAGTTTGGCATTGCTTTGAAAAGCATCATGCTTGCACAAACGCAATCTCAGAGTCTCAATACTTCTTATGTGATCCCCTGAAATACCTTAAATGTGGTTCAATATTTACCCATTCAGGCATAGCAAGCATCCTGCGAAAGTTCCCATCATGAAGTAAAGTGGTTCAATATTTATGCCATTCAAGAAGATACACATCCATCAAGGATTGAAATGTCCATTTACTATATGTCTCCCCACTTTATTAAGGAGAATTATTTGTTTGACAGCTCCAACGATCATAGAATCATCCATTTTTCCTCCCCAAGGTATCGTCTATTAAAAAAAACTAGTTGACTATCTTTCGAATAGCTAGACTCAATATTGACCTGATTATTCCAGAAGGATAACCCCTTCTCCTCCTGAAGATATGTATGTGACTTCAAATAATCTAGGTTATATTCCCTATGGAAAATCCCAAGAATAAGACCAATTCATGAAGGTACGGATTCTAAGTTTATCCAACAATTCCTACATTATTGCTCCAAATTTCTGTATGTGTGTGTACATTTACAAATGTGATCAATGAAACAGTTTTTACATTTATACATAGAAACAAAAGACATCATGATTGTAAAATCTTTCAGAATTTTTGGCCACTATGAAGAAGCACTGTGAGAATATTTATACTACAGACATACAGTATTGCTTCTCATTCATATAGGCAATGTGATAACTAGCATATTCTCAACTGAGATCATAAAAGCGTTTAGATGTTGTGCATACATTCTGTGAATATAGTGGACATGCAACCAATGAGGCTAAGATCAAAGTCGTGGTGATAAGCACCATCGTAACTGAAAGTCAGCATCCTGTAGTTGTACTATGAAGAGGGGGAATTGAAGTGTTCATAGAGTTGTAGGACCCACACAAAGTGATATACCTAGTCAACACACTTGAAGCAATGTCAAATCTGAAAGTCAGCAACCTGTAGTGTACTATGAAGAGGAATCAATTGAAGTTGTTTACAGTTTCAAATACCTTAGTGTTGACATAGCTCATCAACAAAATTGAAACTAGTGTCTCCCTAGGAGAATGGAGGTTGACATATCCCACTACTACGAATTTGAGAACATACATCGCTTGAGCACAAAACAAAGATTAGTGAGATAGCCTTTGATGCGTATGCATTGCAAAGTCTGCTTTATGGAGCTCGGGTTTGGAGAGGCAGTAATTCAATATGTTCATTGAGAAATAATGCAAAAGAAATTTATATGCCATCATTTAGGGATTAAGAGCACAATTCACTTCATAGTTTACAAATACATATTGGCAGTAAGGACAACTTTAAAAAACAAAACCATCTCGCCAAAGTTGCATCAGAATGTGGATGCTTACAACGCAAACCCAGAACTGGATCTAAGACATCCGCAAATGGTTTGCAAGTTGGCGTGATGATGAATATCTGGGCATGCAAGTGGAGGAAAAGAACGTGAATCTAGCCTATGCTTTATTCAACCACATCGGAAGCCTTTCATACAAACTTAAAACAACAAGATAGATTCAAGTACAATTGCAGCCACATTAATAGTCAACATTGGAAAATTTACCAAGCGCAACTGGTAGATATCCAAGCTTACACCCTGAACCCATGCAATGATGCACTGAGCACATACATACATTTATGTTTAAAATAGAAACTGGGGGTTGGCTGAATGTTGAGCAGAAAAAATAGAATATCAATGAAGCAGAGAGAGAAGAGAGGATCACTTTCCCACCTTACAAATGAGATATCAGGCACGATTTCCATGAGTTCCGAGGGGATTGTGCAAGCTTTCTAAAGGTCCTAAACAAGGACGGAATATTGCTGATGACACAAGGAATGTTCATTGCTTGTCAACCCAAACATAGAACCAAACTCATGGAAGAGATGCAAACAGTGCAATTTAGAGGCAAAATTTGTTTTTCACTTTCACTGTTCATGTTTTTTCTGTTTTTTACTATGGTGTGGCATGTTTAGCCTCAAGTGGATGCCAATATATCATCTTCTTCATTCTCTCTCTCTCTCTCTCTCTCTCTCTCTCTCTCTCTGTGTGTGACATATAAACACAAATAGAAAAGATGTGGAAGAAGCATATTATAACGTACCACCAATTTCCTGTTTCCCAAAGCCACGGGAGTGTCGCTGTCAGACATGATCTACAGACTCCTTGCCTGCCTCTCTTTCCTCTCCCCTCTTTCCTCCTTCCTCTTCCCTCTCTCTTCTCTTTCTCTTTCTTTTCCTCTCTCTCCTTCACTCTCTCTCAGGCCTTCATTTTCTCACACCCTCGCTTCCTGCAGAAAAACACACTCACATTTTTCACCTTTTCTTTGATGGAGAGTCCATGACTTACTGAGAAGATGACGATGACGATGATGAAGATGAAGATGATGCAGAAGATGAAGACGGATGGGTCGCGATGCGAGACCAACCATGTTTGTCAGGGAGATCAAAGCTCGATCGATTTGCTGTAGCAGACAAAACCCTCCTCCAATAAGACCTAATATAACACACATATGGTACTGGAATAGAAGACAGAGACATACATACATGATACATACATACGTATAGCCCAGTCAGTCATATACATACATACATATGGATCTTTTTTATACATACGTATGTACATACACGAATGCAGAGTATATATATGTCTACGAGTATACATACATGCGTATACGTATGGATGTGTCTACCTTGTCTTGCGCTTGCGTATACATTAAGACAGACAGACATACGCATACATACATACATACATACATACATACATACATATGGATCTTTTATACATACGTATGTATATACACAAATGTAGATAATATGTACGTCTACAAGTATACATGCGTATACGTATGTATGTGTCTACCTTGTCTTGCGTATACATTAATTATATATCTAAACCATAAAATATCGACACTTACTTTTGGTTGGGCAATGATAATTGCTGTTACATACATAGGAGGACTCGTGAGGGAGGAGTGGTGGGCACATATATGAGACATTTGAAACCTCGAAAAAGAAAGAAGCCCTGTAGGATCACCCAATTGTCAACTTACTTTTGTTTCAACTTACTTGTCATAATTCACATGCACTTAAAGCATTTTTGTTGCTTCCACTTTGCATTGAGATTTCTAGTTTCTCTTGCTCCTCATTGTTGATGGGATGAGAAGCTATCTTGAATGAACCTATTCACAATTATTCACTAGAAGCTTCTACAATCTTATCCACAATCTCACTTGAAACTAGTCATTATTACTCACCTGTAAATGCATACAATATTTCTTAAAATAGGCCACATCTTTCTCTTGGCACAATGACTTTGCTTTCTTAGTTCCTTTCTAATGAAAACCTATTGAATACATTATACATATATGTATGACAAAGTAGAGTTCTCAAATATGACAACAAGATCATCACTCCCATCTTCTTAGACATAACATACCAAAATTAGAGGAACATGTCTTTTCGCAACTTGGGTATGCCATAATTGTTTGATTGGTCTATCAGAACACCACAAAAAAGAACACTTAGAAACTCAAAGACTGAGCAAGATCGCAAATAAGTATGCTCTCTAATATGCAAGATCTTTCGTTCAATGTGAATCCTACACAAATATTTCAAGACCAATAACACCCTACTTACGTGTATCCTATAGTGTCAATATTCTAATTCCACAATATTACCTTGTATATCAGATTAGTTGGCTTGGATACATCAACGTGCTTACATTACTAGACTAATCATTTATCGAAGAAATTTATGGGAGACCACTTTGGTCTCAAACTAGGTAATGATACCCATATGCTGGTTTTTCATTGATTGTAAATATATTGATTGAAATTTGCTCATATTTACATGTAACGTGTGGTACGATGATATGATCGTACAAGAGGTTGACATATATTTGTTTACAGCTAGTTGAGAATTATGTTACAACAAATTCGTCTTCTGCTTTTTCATAAAGCCTGGCACAATGTTAAGAGCGTACAGATTGCTTTACAATCAAGAATTCTCCTGTTTTTTTTCACAGCATGGTACAATGTTAAGAGCACATGGATTACTTCACAATCAACCATATGCTCAAAGATGTTTTCTGGATGCTTATTTGGTCACAGACTGTGGATTAATAGGGTTATAGAGGTTAGCTACCCTTTCAAGCAATTGGCATTTGTATCTAAAGACTTTAAACGAGCATACAAACTACTCATGATGCGTCATCAAACCCCCGGTATGTTGATGTTGCTTCTTTCAGTTTATCAGCATCAGCACAACAGTGATAGATTAGGGGTAGTGGAATCTATAACATCCTCTTTACTGATCTTTCGTCTTCCCTAAACATCACTAGGTACATTGAACAAGAGTATACACGATGAGTTTCAACACCAAATGGAAAACAGTTAATGTATGTTTACTGGTTAAGAATTAAAAGAACTAACGCAGCAAAGTTGTACACCTAATAATCAAGATGCTTGGTGCTAAAGAACCCTGAAAGACATGACAGATGACTTTCATAATGTATTCTTATTGCTTAAGAATTAAAAGAACTAATGCAGCAAAGTTGTACACTTAGCAATTAAGATACCCTAAGAACTATGACTGATTAGTTTTAACAATTAACACAAGAGACAATCCAAATCATGTCCAATAATACATACATTGCATTGAAAGATATTTATTAGAAATGACAATATCCATAAGGGCATAATACACCATCTACGATGTGCAGAAGGACATATTTCCAATGGAATAATAACCTGTAAGACTGAATGCTCTGTGTCTCTAAATTCGTTCTTTCCAATGTGTTTGGCTCAGACATACCTGCTATATTTGGTAAGTTACTCTTTCACTGTGTGTAAGATCATCCGCATCAACCTAAGATTCACGGCCAGACGTGGTAAATGTGTTTTACTCTGTTTACATTATCCACATCAACGTAAGATTCATCGCCAAACATGGTAAATACCAGCTCAAAACGAAATCCTGATTCATACAGGCACCAACTGGTTATCTTCATTCAAAGTTTTTTCCATCAGTGTTTCCAGATGTTTTTGATTTTTGTATCAGGGATTCAAGTTTCTCCTCGGCTGCTTCAAGGCATACAATGGTTTCAATACCTGACTTCTTTATTGAATCAACTAAAAGCTTCTGACACATTAAAGAATCGCCTACCCTGCAAGCCAGAACCACAAACAAAAAGATTATATTCAGTTCTTCATGAACTGAAGTGGAGAATATGAACATAAATAACAACTGGATATAAGATGCCAGCAGAATCTGAATTAATCTAACGATTCTATTTGCCTAATAAATGGCTGCACTGGGAAGAACTTGGAGATGGCACAAAAACCCGTTATGGGCACCAAGGAGGTGAATAGATGCGGAGTCCATTGTGATTTCACATAAGAAACTAGACTGAATATTCATAAACAAGGCCTTATCGGAAAAAACTCCTTGCTTGACTTGGAACAATATGGTTAGGGTATAGAACTTAGGAGATGCCCAAGCTAAAGGCAGGCACTAATTGAATCAAAGTTGAGGAGACAATACAACCTTACATTACACCTCTCTACCTTGACACTTGATGGAAAGGAAAGATACCCTTAAAACACAAGCCTCAACCAACCTTACTCACAGTAATGAATATACAAGTGTAAGCTGCATTGTAGGAAGGAAACAATACCAAAGTAGGATAAAAATCACGAGTGTGAAGCCAAAGAGATACCCCAAAAGAGAAAAATGGGAGGCAAAGGGAAAGAATGGGACATGAGAACATACAAGTCAGAAGTGACAGATGCAATATTCACCTGTTGAGTGCCAGTTTCAAATGGAAAATAATCAACTTTATCACAAATCGCCTAGATAAAAGATATGTCCTCCCAGGAATATGCATAGGCTAACAAAACGGCCAAGGAATCAAATTTCTCATCACATGATGTAGCAGACTTGCACATCATGAGAGAGAAAAATATACTCAAGCCATGCACATATTAAAAAGAAATTGACAGGGCCTATCACCTCCTCTTTAAGTATGTAACCATGATGTGAAACACATTGTCACAATAATATCATCAGAAAACGAGCACAAAAAGAATTATATAAGCATTACCTGCCCAAAGTATCATACAGACATGCCAGGTTGTTGTAAAGTGTGACAGTGACTTCACTATCAGCTACGTCACTGAGTGTTGCTATTGAACGGGCTGCCTCAAATTTCGCTATTGCTTCATCAGGTTTTTTCAGTTGCATGTATGCTATTCCAAGATTGTTGTATACATCCAGAAGCTCGGGGCTTTCTGATCCATGCAAGTTTTCCATCTTTGCACAAGATCTTTCAAGATATACTGAAGCTTCATTAAAGTTCTCCATCAAAAGATACAAACGACCTATTTGACATTCAATATATGCAGCTGCCGCTTGCTCCATAGGTTGCTGTTGATAGGCTTGTAATGCAATTTCAAGCACAGATACAGATTGCTCAATTTTTTGCAATGATTGTAAGACTGAAGCTAATTCTACTAAGCTTGCTCCTGTCACTGAAGATTTTGCATTCTGCTTCAATACATCCAATGCCTTCTTACAATAATCAGAGGCACGTTTCTCTTCTTTCAATGAGGCATAAGCTTTGGAAAGTAAAACCAGTGCTTGTCCATGGAAGCAGCTTCCTGATAAAGCATGTTTTGCAGCATCATTGAGCTTGTGAATAGCCTCCTTATACCTCTCGAGGCATAGCAAAGCTTCACCAGCAGCTAAATCAAGCGACGCCACTTCTGTCAGCTTGCCAAGTTTCTTAAGAATAGGTCTTATTATCTCATGTTCAGAAAGAACCTTATCAAACTCATCAAGCTCATAATAAATGACTGATAGAAGTTTCCTTAATTCTGCTACCTGCAAGGAGCTTTCTCCATAGTGTTCTGTATAGATAGGCAGAGCTTTCATGCACAACATAAGTGCCTCATGGAAGTCTTGTGCTTGAATACATACCTCTGCCGTTTTCTGATAGGATTTCCCAAGACCGGGATCATGCGACTCTAAAACCCTCTCATTAATTGCAATGGCCTCCTGAAAGTTAAGTAACGCCTCTTCTTCTCTTCCAAGTTCCATATTGGCTTGCCCAAGAAGGGCTTGGACAGCATACTTCAGAGACCCTAATTCTTTTTCTTTCACGGTGATACTCAGCTTCTCCAAAATCATGGCTGCCCTTTCCAAGTGGTTCACTGCCTTCTCAAACTCCCCTTTTTTGTGATATGCACAGCCAATAGTCTCTAGGCATGTTGCATATTCAACAGATACTTGGTTGGATCCAAAGATAGCTAATGCTCTTTGGCCATACATTAGGATTTTATCGGCATCTTCATCCATGGAAACGCATAGTTGTGCTAGCCTCAAACAAGTTTCACCAATTCGAAGGACTCCAGTTGGCGTGGACGCATCGAGATGATTTAACAATCCCTCAAGTGCCTCAATGCTTTCTTCTACTGCCATGGATGGTCTAGCATTCCACACTGCTGCTTCATTCTCGCTCTCAGTATATGGTCTACTAGCATTGCCCATTTCATAAGGCATGATCTTTCCAGAGTTTTGCATCTCACATGTATCTTTCTCTAGGTCCTCCTGGTTGGCCATCTTCCTTTTCTTATTAGTTTTCTTCGCCGGGTCTTTAGAAAATGTTCTAGAGCTTTGATTCTCACATGTAACTCGCTCTACGTCATGCTGAATTTCCTTCTTGCTCTTCGCACTCAGTCGAGTAGTAGTATCCATCTCTTGGAGGCCGTGCCTAGCAGCCTTCCTGCTCTTCACATTGGATGTATTAATATTGTTCATGTCTTTAGAGATATTTCCAGAGCTTTGCATCTCAAGAAAAGAATCTCTCCCAATATCATTCTGGGCAGCCTTCACGCTCTTCCCATAATGACTATCAATATTATCCATCTCTTTACCACAGCTCTGCATCTCGCAAGTATCTCTATGTACGTCATGGTGAACCGCCTTCTTTCCCTTCACATTAGTTCTATTGGTAGTATCCGGATCTTGAGAGACCTTTCCAGAGCGTTGTAGCTCATGGCAGCTATCTCTCTCTGGGTCGGTCAGAGGCAATGAACTAAATATTCTGCAAAAAAATGAGTTTTCCATCGAGAAAAGGGAATTTCTCATGCCTGCAAAAGAATCAAACGTTTCTGAAGATGATCTGCGAAGGAAACCAACTGATTTGGCCATATCCGAGGATGGATTTCGCCACAGGTTTGAAGAGAACCTTCGCTCTTCTTGATATGGAGAGCTGAATAGCTTCTTCATGATACAGGGAAGGCCAGGAGGCGCGCTGCGTCGACATCTGAATCTTCTTCTAAGCAGTGAGGTTGCCATAGTTCCTTCCTGGCGGAAGAATTTAGAGAGGCTTTTGCTATGTATGTATGTATGTATGTATGTATGTATGTATGTACGTATGTATGTATATATATATGTATCATGTATGTATGTATGTATGTATGTATGTACGTATGTGTCGAAGAGAGGGCCTCTCTCTAATTCGTGGGAATTACAAAATTGTGCTTTTGCACAATATGTATGTAGATGGTGATCCATGAGTAACAATCGGTAACGGTTCGGTTTGAGAGGGTCCAAACCAAACCAGTTAATTTTTTTTTAAACTTGAACCAAACCGAACCAAACCATGAAACCGTTAAACCATTAAACCGTAAAAACTACAGTTTCATGGTTCGGTTTCGGTTTTTTCAACTTTTATTTTGATGGAAATAATCGAAACTTTCCAAACTTCACCTCTCGGCCACAACCAAAGAAAACACACGAATCGTTGTTGCAGAAAATGGGAAATGCAGTGGACACACGATTTAACGTGGAAAACCCTGTACGGGAAAAACCACGGGAGTACAAGACTCCGAAGCAAAACTATGCACAGAGAAGTATACAATGGCGAGCTGCAAGGCGACGACCTTGAGCTCGCTGTCCTCGCCACAGGCGGCGGAAATACACAGAGGCGTCGACCTCTTCCTCTCTCACGCTCTATCTCTCTCACGACTGCTCTCTCTTCACTCCTCTTGAGTGGAAAAACAGAAAAATGAGTAGCAACATTAAAACTGTTTGCCCTAAGTCATATTTATACACATATGACTTTCGGGCTATTTACAACTATAGCCTCAAGGGCTCTTGGCAAACATATTCACGAATATATCCCCGCATCCGGATCTCTCTCCGGGTACATTCGTCATCCGGCTCCGTAACCGGGATCTTCATCATCCGGTTCCAAAACCGAAACCGGGCTTGTCGTCATTCATCTCCGACATCCGACCATCCCATTCGAAAGGGACCGTAATCCCAACAAACTCCCCCTTCACTTCGGCATGGGATGTCTCTCCAATCTGATCCTCTTCCGGCATGCTTCCAGCTTGTCGGGTGTGAGCACCTTGGTCAGCATATCCGACCCGTTCTCGTCCGTGTGGATCTTCGTCAGCACGAACTCCTTGTCTTCTATCCTTTCCCGGATCCAGTGGTATCTACGATGGATGTGTTTCGTCCGGGAATGGTAGGCCGCGTTCTTTGCAAGGTGGATGGCACTCTAACTATCGCAGTAGAGTCGGTACTCCTCCTGCCGGATCCCGAGCTCTCTAATGAAGTCCTTCATCCATATTATTTCCTTGCCGGCTTCAACAGCTGCCATGTACTCCGCCTCCGTGGTTGACAACGCAACCGTCTTCTGCAGCCTCGACTGCCACGAAACGGCTCCCCCTGCATAGGTCATCACATACCCGGATGTGGACCGACTGGTATCTGCATCAGCCGACATATCCGAATCGGTAAAACCGTCAAGTTCGGGCTTACCGGAGCCGAATCGGAGGCACACGTTTGTCGTGCCCTTCAGGTATCGGAGTATCCACTTGGCCGCGTTCCAATGCTCTTTGCCGGGATTGCTCATGTACCGGCTCACCACTCCGACTGCATATCCGATGTCTGGTCGGGTACACACCATTGCGTACATCAAGCTTCCGACGGCAGAGGCATATGGCACTTTCATCATGTCCTCCTTCTCAGCCTTTGTCTTGGGGCTTTGCTTGCTGGACAGCTTGCAGTTTGCCGGGAGGGTTGACCCGACCGGTCTTGCTTCCGACATGTTGAACCGTTTAAGCACCTTTGTCACGTACTTCTCCTGTGACAGCCACAACTGCTTCTTGCTCCGGTCCCGGATGATGTGCATCCCTAGTATTTGTCTCGCCGGACCCAAGTCCTTCATTGAGAAGGTTCGGTGAAGAGCCTTCTTCAGCATCCGTATCTTGACCTGGTCTCGTCCGACGATCAACATGTCGTCCACGTACAGGAGGAGTATTAGAAAGTCTCCTCCTTCGAACTTCTTCACAAACACGCAGTGATCGGACTGCGTTTTGAGGTACCCTTCGTCGGTCAGCAGCACGTGCTCTGGTTCCGGAAATCTCCGGGGGGCCCTTCTCTCTCTTAGAGGATATCTCCGTTCCGGAGCTTCGGTGACCGGCTCCTCCGTTTCCTCTTCATCCGAATCCATTTCGGGATCGGGGTCGGTTCCGGTATCAGTTTCATCTTCCTTGGCCGGTTCTATTTCTTCACCGTCTTCGGCCGGATCCTCGAGTGCTAACCGGTCCCTTGCCGGTCAGGACTGCTCCTCGTAGAGTTGATCCTCACCGGTCGACTTGGAGCTCTTCATCTTCTTCTCCGACTCCCAATCGGCGAGTGTCTTGTTCTCCATGAAGATGATATCACGACTCCGGAATATCTTCTTGTCGACCGGGTCCCATACTCGGTAGCCGAACTCGTCATCGCCGTAACCGAGGAATATGCATGGCCGGGTCTTTGGATCTAGCTTTCCTCTCCGGTCCTTAGCCACATGCACATATGCGAGACACCCGAACACCTTCAGATGCCGGTAGGATACTTCCCTACCGGTCCACACTCTCTGCGGCGTGTCTCCGTCCAAAGGTACTGAGGGTGATCTGTTTATCACATATGTCGCCGTCGACATCGCCTCAGCCCAAAACCCCTTGGGTAATTCCGCATGCGCTAGCATACTCCGGACCCTCTCCATTATGGTCCGGTTCATCCTCTCGGCCAGCCCGTTTAGTTCCGGCGTCTTCGGCACAGTAAACTCGAGCCGGATTCCCTTCGAGCGACAGTACTCCGCGAACTGCCCCCGGTATTCCCCTCCGTTATCCGCTCGTATCGCTTTCAGCTTCTTGCCGGATTCCCTTTCCACTCTTGCGTGGAGTTCTTTGAAGACGGACAACACTTGGTCCTTTGTCTTCAACGGTGCCGTCCACAGCTTCCGGCTGTGATCATCAATGAATGTCACGAAGTACTGGGCTCCGCCATGTGACTTCGTTTCTACCTGACACACATCAGTATGCACCAACTCCAATGGTGCGCTACGTCTCGTCGGTGGCCTTGAGTGGAAGGAGGTTCGGTTCTGCTTACCGGCCAGGCAATCGGTGCACTTCTCCAGGTGCACATGCTTCACTGGAATAAGGTTGTCTTCTGCAAGCCTCTTCATCCCCTTCTCACTCATGTGGCACAGTCTCTTGTGCCACAGCTCACCGGCAGTGTCGGCTGCCACGTTCAACTCTTCCGGACACAACCAGGCATTCATAAGGTACAGTGTGTTGACTTTCCGGGCCCGAGCCACTATCAGGCTTCCCTTGCTGAACTTCATTACGCCGTTCCGGATGCTACCTGTGTAGCCTTCATCGTCTAGCCTCCCGGCCGAAATCAGGTTCAATCGAACCTCCGGAACGTGTCGGACATCCTTCAGCAGCATTTTGCATCCGGTCGGGGTTGTCAACCACACGTCTCCTATGCCGGCAATCCGGCACGTACCTTCATTTCCCATCCGAACACAGCCATGCTCACCGGCTGTGTAGGATGAGAAGTATCTTCTTTCCGGGGTCAGGTGGAACGACGCTCCGGAATCGACCACCCAGGTAGTCTCATCGCCGGCAATGTTTAGTTCACCTTCTTCGGTGATGAGCATGATCTCCTCTTCACTTGCCGCGAGTGCCGTCGTTCCTTTCCGGTCCTGCCCTCGCCGATCCGAACCATTCCGGTCCGTGGCTCCCCGGTAAGCACCGTTCCGTTCCGAAGACTTCTTCGAATCGGTGTCGTCGGCTCCGTTGTCTTTTCGGTAATGCCGACAATTCTTTCGGAAGTGCCCCGGCTTCCCACAGTGGAAGCATGTGGGCCTTCCTCTTGACTGCGACCGGGTCCCCGACTTCTCCCGTCTTTGCGGACTCCGGTTCCATTGTCTTCCCCGATCCGATTCGGTAAGCAGCGCCTTCGAGTCGGAGGCCGGTTCTTTATCTCTCCGACGCGCTTCTTCGTTCAAAATACTTGTCTTTACCGTTTGTAGGGACAAGTTATCTTCGGTCCAGGAGGTGCTGAGAGTCACCACCAAGTTCTCCCAGCTTTCCGGCAATGTACACATCAGAATGATGGCTTGCATTGCATCCTCCAACGGGAACTTGATCGCCGCAAGCTGGTTCACGAATCCCATGAACGTGCTTACGTGTTCCACCATACTCTCGCCGTCCCGGTACTTGAGGTTCACTATCTTCCTCATCAGGGAGGTCCGGTTCAACGCATTCTTCCTCTCATAGAGGCCCGACAGCTTCCGCCACATCTCATATGCGTTGGTGTCGTTCGCCACATGTTGTAGAACGCTCACGTCTACGTATTGCCGAATGGTTGCAACGGCTTTCCGGTTCAGAAGCCTCCATTCCGACTCAAGTACCCCCTTCGGTATTTCCGACCTGTCAATCGGTTCGTACAGGTCCCGAACAATCAGAAGATCCTCCATCTTGATCTTCCAGTCGGCGTAATTCTGCGCATTCAGCACCATCATCCCCGGTTGCCCGCTGCCGCCGCCTTCCATTTTCTGCAGCAACTCGCTCTGATACCAAATTGATGGAAATAATCGAAACTTTCCAAACTTCACCTCTCGGCCACAACCAAAGAAAACACACGAATCGTTGTTGCAGAAAATGGGAAATGCAGTGGACACACGATTTAACGTGGAAAACCCTGTACGGGAAAAACCACGGGAGTACAAGACTCCGAAGCAAAACTATGCACAGAGAAGTATACAATGGCGAGCTGCAAGGCGACGACCTTGAGCTCGCTGTCCTCGCCACAGGCGGCGGAAATACACAGAGGCGTCGACCTCTTCCTCTCTCACGCTCTATCTCTCTCACGACTGCTCTCTCTTCACTCCTCTTGAGTGGAAAAACAGAAAAATGAGTAGCAACATTAAAACTGTTTGCCCTAAGTCATATTTATACACATATGACTTTCGGGCTATTTACAACTATAGCCTCAAGGGCTCTTGGCAAACATATTCACGAATATATCCCCGCATCCGGATCTCTCTCCGGGTACATTCGTCATCCGGCTCCGTAACCGGGATCTTCATCATCCGGTTCCAAAACCGAAACCGGGCTTGTCGTCATTCATCTCCGACATCCGACCATCCCATCCGAAAGGGACCGTAATCCCAACATATTTTTTATTTTTTATTTTTTATTTTTTATTTTTTTTATTTTTTAATATTTCATTTAAAAAAAAAAATTAAATTTTTAAGATGTTCCTAAAATGTGAGAATAAGGTCTAAAAATAAAAAGATTGTTTTAAAACAATTTTTTTAATTTTTTAATTTTAAACAATAAATAATAAATAATAAAAAACCGTTAAACCATTTAAACCACGGTTTCTGGCTGTTAAAACCGAACCAAACCGATTGTTATCCATGAGCAGCTAATCAACCTATTTTTAATTCGATCCATCAATGTAAAACTTACTCATGGCAACAATCCACATATGGAAACATTGTTCAAAGTTTTATATTGGCAACCACTTACTACTTCGCATTAGTTAGCAAACAAAGTACATCAAAATTTCAGCAAAACTCATTCTGGCCTTCTCACCAAAGTGATCATAGTCCCCACCCCCTCATTTACAACAAAAGTATCCCATCAACTCTTTTTACATGGTAATTAACTTGTAACACAACTATACATATTTACAGCTCCTGGTCACTAATGAAGCCATTGGTGGAAACAACCATCTGGGTGCTTGGTAGTTCCATTTAGGCCCTGATGATGATCTAAGGACCATAGGAGAACTTCCCCATTTCAGCAAAAACTTTGACCGAGCTCTTTTTGCTTCAACTGATTCCCCCTTAATTGAGCCAAGATACCAGCTTGAACCAGATGTTTAACAACACCTCACCCTTGGGAGCTTTTGCTGTTGAAAAACAAAATTACAACGCCTAGTCCAAATGTGCCAGACCGATAAGCAAGCCACCATCATCCATATCTCCTCAAAAAATGCAGAGTTTGTGCCAGGTCGAACTCCATCACATTGAAACACATTGCCACCCTGCACTATAAATCCATGACCGTGGGGGTTTAACTGTTTTGCCCAGCCTTCCCCTGTTAACTTTATCCCCTATAAGGACCCCTATACAACTCTCCCATTCACACCACATGTTGCCACGATCTTGAGACTTCTAGTCCAAATGCTAATCGTCTCTTCGCAATTCCAAAAACAACGAGGGATCTATTACAAACAATGTCCACATATCTTGCAACCAACCTCCCCACCACGACACCTCATCCACTCCCCCACGGGTACTGCCTTACGGCTAAGAAGCCACAACCAAAGCTTTATCGTACGCCCATAGTACTTCAATATGATTATTGCAAGATTGAAGAAAACATATTCAAAAGAGAAATTTAGAACAAAGGAATAGTAGTTTTGTTTGCAAAACAACAAGCAAACTCATAAGGCAAAAGTTATTGACTTGGATACAAAAGGGTGATCTAGATAGGTAATCAAAGAATGAATTACATTTAAGGGCCAAAAAACCCAAGAACAATTGCATTAGGATTGAGTGAGTTACACATCATGCTTAACATTACACATTGTACTTTGTCTAATTATTGTCATTTGCCATTTGTGTTACCATGGATATCACTTACTATATAGTTGTTGCCTATATGTACACATGTGATGTTACTATTCACCTGGGGTAGCTCATCTTAGCACTCGAGCATGTGCATAGGAAGTATAGGGGTCGATTTAAAGTTCGCGAAGAGTTTTGTGTACATTGACTGCACATGTACGGGAGAGTGATATGTTCCGAATGGTTGGAGGTTAATATGCATCGTATTTCGTTGTGTACTCATGACTACAAAGGTAGCACTACACATGGGCATCATTGCCTTTATATAGGAAACAATACCACCTCAAATTCGACTAACATTATATTAGTGTGGTGATGAAATAATGAATTGGTCAGGAATTTGACATGGGCGAACTATGATGTTTAGAGTTTACAAGGCATTTGGATTGAAGGGCCATTCTTGAAAGCTTGATGGATGTCAATCCCAACAATGTGTGATTATGCCATAATTAGCTTCTTGACTCTAAAGGATGAACACGCATATAGTTACACATGAAACATAAATTAGCACATCCAATGATGTTACCAATGCAAAAATGCATATATGCACAATAACATTTTCTTCGTAAGACACAAGAACTAACAAAGATCGGATATCCAGCGTGTTGGAGTAGGACTTGGCACAAACTCTAAATTTTTTGATGAGATATGGCTTATGGTGGCATGCTTATCGATTTGGCACATTTGGACCAAGCATTGCAAGTTTGTTTTTCAGCATCAAAAACTCCCAAGCGGTGAGGTGTTGCTTAATATCTGCTTCGAGCTAGTAGCCTGGCCACGCGAACAGTATGACTTGATTTAGGGGGAATCAGATGAAGCAAAAATGGCAAGGTTAATGTTTTTGCTAAAATGGGGTGGTTCTCCCATGATGGTCAAATCTTCGACATGGCCAAAGTGGAGCTACCAAGCACCCAAATGGCTATTTCCGCCAACGGCTCCCAATATTGTACATGGGATGTAAATATGTATAGTTGCAGTCGTGTTACTTGTATAGCTTTGTTGTAAAAGTGTAGGTGGGATAATTTTGTTGTAAAAGAGGGGGTGGGGAATCGAGATTATTACCAGATTTGTGGGGGGAAGGACAATGTTAGTTTCATTGTTTTTGGAGTTGTTGTAATATCGATCCCTCAAAGGTTAGTCCTTGTGGATCTTAGTGTTTGAACATTGTTGTATTTTGTTTGCAAACTAATGTGAAGTAGTGTTTTTTGGCAAAAAAAAACAAAGATCGGAGAGACTAACGCTAATAAAAAAATTTGCATTATAATCTATACATTATGGAATAGCGCACACACCAACATGTATATACATACACTGTACACATGTGACAAGCACACCCACATATTTATTTGATATGCACAAAATGAAAGCTAAAAGTTCATTGGATTTTGTGGACATATTTTACATGCTTGTGTAAGCCGTTTATGATTGTTCTTATCCAAAAGCACACAGAAATGATAGTTTCTTTGCAAATTCAAATTTTCACAACAAAAGGTCAGAAAACAAGTTGCTTTAAGCAATCAACATAAAACTGCCTAAAACTTTGAGATTTATTATGTTTATAGAAAAGTTTGAATATAATAAAGCACTTTTCTGGTAGGAAATGAATTAAAGCATTAGTCACAATTATTGCTAATGATGCGAATAACAACTTGTCGAATCCTTCCCATTCATCTCTTGATATGATGGATAATTTGGAGGGTGAAAACATAGTTGTTTCTTCTAATTGGTTAGCTCATTTCTAAATATCTCATTGGTTCCTTTAATTATACATATTCTCTTCACGTATGAACATTATAATCATAGTTTTAGAGTAGGAGATTGGAATGTATGCTTATGAGTATTTCCATGTAGGGTTTTGAATGGAACGGTCAACGCAAGCTGTCATTGTCATGAATAATGCTTTAGAACAATCATTTTATGACATTAGGATGGCAACTTGCAAGCAACCTAAGCTTCAAAGAAAGGGTCAACATTACTAAAGATGACTAACTTGTTAGTATTGATGTTTAGGTGTATATGGGAAGGAAGTATTGAAATTATTAGAGAATTGCACAAGGCTTTACTAAAGGGAAAATATATTCCCATGCTTTTGGATGAAGCTTCCGCACAACCCCAGCAAAATCCGACTAATTAATGATGCACATCAAAAAAGAAAAACCACACAATTAGGCTAAAGCTCAATTAAGTTTGGCCATATTAGAGGCTTTGTTCAAACTCTCCCTCTAAGAGGAGACTCCCGAGGCACAAAGACACACAAAGTAAAAGATTTCCTAGATCAATGGAATTGCTCCCCTATTAGACCCACCCTCCCCCCTATTTATATTTCGAATATTTGTCATAAGCAAGAAACCTCTCGTGTGAGCCACTACCTCAAACAAATGTATCTATGTTAATTACAAAGAAAGGCAAGATTTTGGGTTTCGTTGATGACATTAAATCAAGCTATTGAATTTTTTTTCTTCGTTTGTATCTCTAACTTTTCCTTTGCATAATCTTTGAATATCAATAGATGTAAAGACAACTTACTTTGTCATCACAATGCAATCCATGCTCCACTTTCATTCCCTTCTAGATTAATTGTTATTGATTCGTGTCCATGTCTTCTTAATACACCTCATGTATATAGCCAAAAGCACATGGGGTCACAACAAAATCGTGATTTGATCAGTATGTCCATTACCCATCAAGCATATCACAAAACAATGTTTGTTAGTTATCATTTCTTCAAATAATTGTGAAGAAACTTTATCACTTAATGAGACAAAATTGTTTACCTACAATCCAGAATATACATATGGGGACCATATGAGAAAAGTTTTTTTTTTGTCTCTTTGTGATGATGTGTTTTTAGTGGCATAAACGATATCCCTACGACTACGACCAATAGACATACGCACTCCAACGGTTAGAGGCGTATTGTGTTAACCGAGGCACATGGGTAAAAAATGATGGTATTGTGTCATCAGAAGACAATGCTAAGTGGAAGGGATTACTTGGGATATAGTTATTGAGTATTCCACACTGCACTTCTCATGATAGATGACACCACATGTTCATTTTCACCACCCAAAGGTATGAAAATAGTAATATTGCCTTCCAAAAGGCGGCAATCATAATAAATGTATATGATGGGTAGACAAAAGTCTTTGGTCTATCCTCTCTACATGTTGCATTTGCCCGAAATGCATATGCAAAGGTAGCACTACAAACACAAGGAGATGTACCTATCCCAAAAATAAAATGAGATCACATTTTCCTTTGCAAGAAACAATAAGCTGGAAAAACCACAATTGCATCAGAAAAAGGCAATGCAAATAAATATTGGAGGTAAAGAGATTACACCCTAGTGAATTGTTGTGTGTCCTACACATCAACTTTGGCTTAATTATATATGCAAAGGTTGGTGGTGCAACATGTAAGGCATGAAAAACCCTTATAAAATAGGCATTGGGCTTTTTGCTTTTACTCATTACATATTATGTTATTGTGAAGATAATAATGGCCAACAAAATTGCAAAAGGTACTCGTGAGTCGTGTTGCATGATCAATGGATTGCAAATATACAAAAAATGAGAGAGATGTTGATTGGAATGAAATATTTTCTTGCATACATTATTTAATGAGAGAGACTTACTGATAAAGTAGCACCGTAACATGTGATTGGGGACTACCGCCTTTTTTTTAAGTCCCAAAATCATAAGTAGCCTCAATAAATCAATCAAAAGGCAGCCTCCATTCAATTACGGAACAAAAAGATAGACTAACCATTTGCTCTATTACAAAACTGTAATTGTAAGGTGCCTAAGAACCCTCTTCAATGCGCAACGAAAACAACCGTCCTTACGTTACAGTATGGACAATAGTTAGGTAGTTGTTTAGTAATCAATCTTTACCTTGCACTTTCCAATCTTCCTTGAATAACTTGTGCCTTAGGACTATA